>NW_020170657.1:6309-15310 GCF_000524195.1 Echinococcus granulosus | reverse complement strand
TTTTTCTTTTCACTTCCCTTATGTGCGCAATGAATTGTTGTGTGTGTAGTGGTTTGATGAATAACCTGTGAAAAGCTTGATGGGGAGTGACTTGTGCTGTCACGTATGCTAGGTGAATGAACATTTTATCGCTATTCATTCTCAAGCTGCTCGATAAGGGGTTGCCTCTCAGGTTTGAAGCGTACACCACTTCATGTACAATGGAATATGCTTTGTGTGTGTATGTGGTGTGTGAAGAACTGTCGACGCAGCTGATAAAGGTGAATTGTCAACTCACAGAAGATCGAAGGAGAATGATGACTGCGATCTGTCTACTTGATGGATTCCCATCCTAATCGGAGGTGTTTAGGAAGAGCCTTTTTAACATTGTAAGGTATAGTCATTCAGTCTGAATAAAGCGTTATGCTTGAAAGTCCACGGAGGACCCTGTTCGTCATCTTTGTGATAGTTGCTCTTGAGGGGTCGTCATAACGCGCTTAATGCATGTCCTGTCCCTCGTTCTTTATCATTAATTGTTTTATAATGTTTTTTAAAGTTGTAAGCGATTAAAACCATTTTTGATGCCTGGCAATTGCCTGAGTAATGTAATAGAGTGGGAGGTTCAATGATCATAGTGAGGGAGGAGACGTGGTGACTAGGTGCTGTGTTACGTTCTTCTGAAGGCAAAACGTAGAGGCGAAACTGGGATTCATACCATGCTTGCATATTTTTGAGAATGGCATGGACTGCGAATTACATTGTTGATTACGTCACCGACCAATGGGTCTTTGAAGAGCCTTTTCGCGGTTGCCTACTGTCCTTTGTTGTGAAAGTTGCGTGAAATTACATTAGTCGTGTGTTTTGAGATAGCTGAAATTAAGATTGCTTGTGTGGTTGATTCATTTGCGAGTAAAGGTTAAAACGAAGGCGTCCGTGGCAGCTTCATTGTTCAAGCATCTTTGAATTTCGGAGGCGTTAATTTTTTTGAATCTGATGGGGACGATGTCATACATGACCTGTGGAAATATCGCGCATCCAGTTGATTTCGATTCGGTTGTCCGATCCTTTGGAGGCACCAATGGGTTTAGCCCGCTTGTTGCATTCGTGACCGCAACCACTGACAGCCCGAGGCCTAATCACGCTGACGGTCTGTCTCTATTATCTTCCTGGCTGTCTCGCCTTGCCTGTTTTCGGCATCCTTTCATCTTCATAAACTATATCTGTACTGTTTAGAAGATTTCTGTGTGTTCGTATGAATGCATTTGTAGGAATAACTTTATATTACGTGCAAGACAAATCATCCGGATGAATAGAATGCAGCCTTAGCTGATTTGCTAGCTATAGTAATGAGGTGAGCCAGTTGCGAAATGAATGCATAACGGACGCATTAAAAGAGGCTCTCATACACGCACTACTTTAACTCTTTTTTCGTAATTCATCACAAATGAATTCAGGTCTTTCGACAGTAATTCGGGGGTACCTAAATGGAAAAATGTGCACGAACATACCATTTGATGATTTGGTGGAAGTAAATTCAACCACGCTAAATGGAGTAAAGGACATTAAATTACAGGTCTGGTTAGACCATGGTGTTGTTGCGACAATATTTGACAGGAGTGTAAGTGTATGCACAAACTCTTTTCCGCATAGTTCATTTGACAGAATTGAAATAGGCACGCAAGTGGAGAGTGAGGCGGAGAAGCGGACTTAACTATCGACTCTTTAGGCCTAACTGCTCAAATCACAACAACAGTCACAACATCAAGAATTCGGCATCCTTCTCATCCACGTATCTCCCTTCACGGTTCCTCAAGCAACATTCCCCATGATCCTGCCATCAGACAAGCCCGCGTGTGGTAGAAACAGAGGTGCTTAGGTAGTCTGCTTCTAGGGGCAAAAAGGAGGTAACATAAACTTGGAATTTTGTTGTTGCTCTGTGACTGGTTGGGGAAAGAGTGATTAATTGTAGGCGGCAATTGTCTTCAAGGGGTTCCCACAAACTAGCCGTCTGATGATCCGGAAGTAGATTCAGAGAACTGAAGAAGCGGCCTCTAGGGAGACACCTTCCATCTTCCAAGGCCTGTGTGTGTGTGTGTGTGTGTAGAATGGAAAACAGTGATTTGTCTACCGCCCTCCTCCTACTTCCATCCCCTTGCCCCTACTTAAATGTCATTCATCAAAAAGTCGGTAGAAGTCACTATCACTAATTCGGCGGTTGTTATGCCCAAATCTACCGCTTGGAGGCTAAGGGCGCATAGTCAAAGTGTTTGATTGTTAACAACTCGTCAAAAATTAAGCTCAGAGTTGTTCCATGGGATGGTAGAAAGTGTAAGGCGTCTATAAATAGCACATGATTACTGTAAAAGTACAGAAGGAGGGGGAGGAGGAGAAGGAGCTAAGAGGATCCCACAAACATTCGGCTTGATGGCGGATAAATGCTAATGCAGCGGATTCCCCCCTGAGGCTCATGGCCTTGGCACACTTCGCCTCGTTGGCACCCACACACACACACACACACACACACCCTGATCCAGGCCCCTGAATGATGACACTGTAATTGGTGGATCCATTGAACCCACCCTCGGGGATTGGAACAGCTTTGATGATGGGATGATGAGTTTGTACTTTTCAGTAGTATCAGTGGGACATCTTTTTCCTCTCCTTTGTCTTCTGTTGGGTACATGTTTTCAAGGTCAGGCAATGTTCTGCATCTCATTTTTATCTTATAAAAAAATTGACGAAAAGGGAGTTTTTTACTTACTTATCTTTACATTACTTTTTACACTATATACTACTTAAATCATATCATTTCACAAGTCGTTGCTGACAAGCGGTAGTGGATGGAGAGATCATCGTTTTCCAAGGAGAAGAGAGAAAACCAAGGTCCTTAAAAACCTTTAGTACTTTGAACACCCTATTTCTCTCTCCTTTTTACGAAATAACAAAAGATGCTTTCCTCTACCTTCTCCACAAACCACCTATTCTCCATCCAAGAGTCTGTAGGTGGAACTTTTTCCTCCTTCCTCTATCATTTTCTACTAAGGCATTAGATTACCCCACAGAGCCATTGCCATAAATTGATCTTTATTTATAAAATGGAAATTTGGAACAGTTGTCTTGTCACTTTAAGTGACACGACCTAAATCGGGCGCAGAGTCAGGTTTGACAGTGCAGTGCATTGGCTTGTCACATGGGGTATCTCTACACCGGAGGTGATTATTCTCTCCCCTCTATTTGATGGAAGAAGAAAGTTGAGGCAAACACAACGTGGATTGCTGCCTGACTCACTTCCATCAGGCCAGTGACAGGTTACACCAAGTCATTCGTCATCTTGGCACTGGCTCGCATACTACAGTCAGATGGAAGGGAAATTCGGACTAAAGCCAAATAATCCAACTTACCGTTACATTCAGCTCGTTCGACTTGACCCACATTTTATGAAACCTGGGGATTGATGGGTGGAAGGGTCATCATGCCCCCCTCTCCTTAGTTCCGCTTCTTTTCCACCAATAGGATTTCACTTTTTCAGCCAAGGGGGACACCACCACCACTGACTGGCTCATTGTTCTTTGTGCCCTCGGTTCGCTGAAAGACCACAACCTCACCAAAGCCTTTCAAGTGGGCTTCAGTAGATTGGTCGCTCTTTAATGTCCCAGGATGCTGTTTTACTGGCTGCATGGAAAATACGGAATCGCCTCACCTCACCATGACACTAACCCACCGCCTGCCTTGCGATCTTGCAAAATTCCCACACCGGATCAAAGACCATGGAAAGCCCTCAGTCATCCTTCCCATTGTGTCAGTTACTTGTCCGGTTTGCCAGAAGCACCTCCGCCGTGGCGGGGAAAATCGCTGCTGCCGCCACCTTACTGTACTTCGACGCGCCGTGGGGCGAATCTTTCGCCTTGGAGTGCATGAGGTTAAGACGAGTGCGTCATCAAAATTTCTTTTAGTTGAAAAAGCCTTTTTTTGGAAGTGTAATTGTTAACAAATCACATAAAAATGCTTGTGAATTTTTAAGGAATTTGCCATAAATAGGAGTTTGGAATGATCACGCAGTCCAAAGTTAACTTAGAGAAGGATTCTTAAATCTTCTTAACTTTTTTTAATGAAAAAGAGACTTTGCTTGTTGTAAATTAAACAAAAGTTTCCAGGCATTTTAACGTCTAAAGTTAGCAGTTGAGAGGGGGGAGGAAAGAGGAGCTTCACCTTTTAATTCCTCAAACCAAGAATGAAGCTCCTCGACTTACCTCTGAAGACACCCTTCAACTTACGAGGTTTTCAGGATGATTATGATGACGGTCGAGGAGTTCAAGGCAAAAGATTGTGTAGATAATGAAGCTTTAGGTCGGTTCCACATGTAGGCTTTGAGGTCCCGGTGCATTGGCTACGAGTTATCGGTTGTCGTCAGGTCCTTTCAATCCTCCTTTCATCAAAGGTAAAAGAAAAGACGAGAATCAATTAACGGCGTTCAGTCAGCATTGCATTAGGAGAGAGGGTGGAGAGAAGGCGAGCATGTCAATTGCCAAGGCGCCTCGCTTTCCCTCCATTCTAACCTACGGTCGGGTCAGGCCCATTTAATACCATGCCACCCGCCTGACAACTCCCCTGAGTTTTCAACTTGTTGGCGCGGGAGACAACGGTAGAGATGTTTAAAAAAATGTCAAGAACTAACTTTTTCAGAGGCAAGTAACAGAAAAGTACGCGTAAATCTTAAACTCAGTACGCTCTACTGACAACCCTTTTAAGTAGCATTTTGTCGACTTAAAAAACAGGTTGGGGGACCCCATATCCAAAATCAGCGAACATTCCCCTTCCGCTTTAAATGTCACACCTAGCGCACTTACCTTGGTCGTTCTCTTCCCTTGGCCGTTACAATGTAGTCGGTGCTCCGTAGGAAGGTGAGTTTCGCTATCTCCACGGTACCCCTGAAAGCGTCTGATGTTAGCTTTTTGAACTGACTTCAGGGCTCAGATGGATGTGCTTCAAAATGTCAATCACACGTGGCCTTCAAAGTAAAAGGGAAAATCTACCTCCCCTCCTTACTGCCTTGTTCCCATTCCGCTGCTATTTAGTCGTCTATCCGCATCCACTCGTCCTCAGCGGACCTCTTTGAATGGATCGGGTTAAGAGGTGGCGAAATGGGGTGTCCTCTACGATAGACGTCTACTAATTCTAAGGTCAGAGAGCTTCACAACCTTTGCAAGCGCTTATGATCTTTTGGATCGTTTGTGCCGCCAGCCTGATCTCAAATGCAACTGAAGGTGATTTGAGCTCGACAGACTGGGACAATGTCTGACCCTCCGCCTTAAAGAGGTCATTTTTACCACGGCATTGAGGCCAGCGTGAAGACGAGGAGGCACTCCTTCCCAAGTGGTTGGAACTCACCAATTGGTTTGTTCGATCAGCTAAGATCCCCCTCTCACAACTCAGATGCCTATAAGGAGGCTCTTTTGAGGCGGGTCGGGAGTCTGCAGCTCTCTGACCCCCGTGAACACTTTGTGATGGCCTACACTCTAAAAAAGGGATAATTGTGACTCAGGCTACGCATCCGTTTGGTCCAGACATTTTTAATTAATCATCGCACCTACGTTTGATCAGAAATGTTTCATTCTACTTTTCTTTTAGCAATCTGGAATGCGATGACCTGTTAAAGAGTGAAAACTCAGTGGTTCATTTAGCTCAAATGCGTAAGGTGCTCGATCACGAGCTGCCCATGGCATTTAGGTGGCCTAAAGTCAAGAGCAGTGTATCGTGGTCGCTATGCAAATGACGCAATAAAAATTTTCGGTGTTATTTAAGCACCGAAATTTTAAATAATTTAAACAGTAACAATGAGAATTTTTACCATAGGGTGTTCAGCAGGACCCTTTGTTTCCATAAATCGATTTTAGGATAAACGTTTATATCATTGTTCGGATACTAAACCAATCAGCCAAAGGTGTGGCGTCAGACCAATGAAATGGTGAATTTGGAGCAATTTTGATTGGCAAATCCATCGATCTGATATTATTTTTCTGCCTTTTTATGCTACAATGAATTGTACAAATATGCCATACTTGGCAATGCATTCCAGAGCACTTTTTCTGTGCTTCGTTCGACAACTATCATAAACTGGTGCTGCTTTATTAGGGATATCGGAAATTAACCGCAGTCACAACCAAGAACAATAAACTACGCGGCGGTAAATTTGCATGGTAACAAGAATATTTAGGCACATCTCAGTCAAGGAGGTATGTCCCGCGGATCTCACTAGAATCCACTTGACTTTCCATCTAACTCCTTTCCGCTTTGAGAAACCCTCCATCCTCTGTCCATCCATTCCGTATTCATCCAAGGAGCAGAGAGGGACGCATATGAGGTGATCAAGCGACTCAAATACGTGTCTCTCAAAGTGGTAACACACGTATGCCTTCATTGAGCCTCACAAAACCGATCCGGAAGGAGGTCAGTGTCCTTCCTTTCCTACCCATCAGCACCGCCTTTCTAAAGCACCAATGCACGCCATGTGGAGGCTGTACTAAAAGCCCTCGCTCGATTAACATCTTTCATCTTTCTGCTTTACTTTAACTCCATAATAAAGGCCACATCATCATTACCACTGGCACAGGAAGCATTTTTCCCTTTAAAACGGGGCATGTATTTTTAGCCTTCTGCAAGACTGTCAGCCTAGTTGTGGCGCCGGTGAAGCGGTAAATTGCACACACAATTTTATGACGAGCATCAAACTGTCAAAAGCGTAAGGACCGTTCGTTCGCCCGTTCACTTGTTCCCTCTCGTTCGTTTGACCTCGCTCTCGCTCACTTACTCACTCGCCCTCGCCCGCTCTCTCGCTCTCGCTCCCTCGCCTCCTCATTCCTGCGGTGTGTGCTCCTTCGGTGGCACAAGGCAGGCGGGAAATAAATCATCCGACTCGGTTTCTTTGAGAGACGATTGTTTTTTTCTTGGGAGGGGTGGAAGTAGATTGCCAAAATCGCTTTAAGGGGTTTCTTAATTTACTTACACAAAGTAGTATTTGAATAAAATCTAGTGAAAAATTGCCGTCAAGCAGGTGATTAATGGGAGATTTCGGGGGAGTCTAAGTGTGGATAGTCTCACTCTCCCTCTCTCTGGCGCATAAAAACACCCTCCATTTTCTGCAATTTGACGGTGGTGGTGATGGCACAACTTCCTGAACGTTCGGTTGCATGACACTTTGAAGTTCATTCACCGTGGATAATTTTGACAAATTTTAGTGCTAATTTTAGTGGCTTTTTTGTTTTAAAAATTTGGTGTGTTTCAGACCTCGAGGTTCTTTTTTAAAGGGTGTGAATTCCTCACGAGACAGGGACGAGGTGTAGAAAACGCTTAAAGCAGCCGTTACTGAGAGGACCAGGAGGTGGACTAGAAGAGGGTCATGGGACGATCTCCGCAAATGTACCGAATGGTGGATGGATGGCTACGGTAAGAATGGCTGGCTGGATTCTGCGTGGATGGATGAATCCTGGGTGGATGGCAACACCTATCAACGTCATCAATATCGGACACATCCATTCAATGAGAAGAATTTGATTTTTCTGCTTCGAGGACACCAGTCGGTAGGTTCACGCATTGGTTGTGTGTTGAACTTATAGTGATCACTGACTGGTTGGAAAGTCAACTGGTTAACGTCTTTACTTTTTAGGAGGGAAAACCTTTTCAAAGGTTTTGAGGCATTTTTACTGGACACGAGTTCTGATGATTGTTTGAACTCCTCCCCTCTCCACCCCTCCATCCGAAAAAGTCGTTCCTCCAACCTCACATTTTGATTAGGGCTTAGGTCGACACCTAACTCACCATTGCCTAGGTGAAACAGAAGACATACCTCTAGATCCATCTACATTAATGATCACGCCTCATAACTGTGACAGTTCTATCCTTCCTGACTCGTGCTATTTATAGCAATCGCTCACCCCGAATCAGCTTTTGTTGTTTGTGCACCTTTAGTGTTTCTTTGGGCTTTGATACCTTCCCAGGAAACACCGATGGGGGGAGGTGAAGCAATTTGTCATGCCTGCGTGGGAACCTACAGACCTATCGCAGTCAGGGTGGCATGACAAGTAGTGCAACACACTTCCTATCAAGCGAAAGACTTAGTGCGATTTTAAAAGACTCCCAACACTTCGACCTTCCACCCATTGCCTTCACCTCAGCCAAGCGCACAGCCCACCTCTTCGAGAGAAGCCATCACTCAGAAAAACGTGGCTTTCATTTGGCCCTTTAGAAAGGCTCGAAAGCCACTGGCAAGGACGGAGGGCCTCTTAGCCAAATGGAGGCACGAGCTGCTGGCAGAGAAAGAATCGCCAGCGCATTTAATTTGGCAGGCAGTAAAAAGGCGTCAAACTGTCACAAAATTTTGATGGATAAACACTCAACCCTCAGTTGAATGGGATTTGCAGGAAGGTCCGTAATCTGCCTCCCTCTCTCTCTGGAAATGACACCCTCCCCCCGCTAATGCCAAATTGTCCAGACAACTACTTACAGAATTAAGTAGTTTGTGCCCACCTATCATGACGTAAGGTGCGCGAAAAGGCCTCGCATCTAACATTCCCATAACAATTCATCCAAAGCGTATCATCACCACCCATTTCAATTCATCTCCTTTTATTCCTAACTCTGCCAACATATCACAGAATGCTAGATGAGTATCTGTACATAGCCACATAACTAAACCTGAATATCATTGGTCACAGATTCCCCCACTCCAGGTGTCTCCACACCAGGTGTTTAAGCAGCTCTTCCACAGGGATCGAGGCTAGCATCGCCTCATTTGCATTTACCAGCCTCATTCATGAGTCGCAAATTCGCATGCATGTATGACGTGGAATGAAACACCATCGCGGAACGATACCATCAAAAATGTAGCAATGGTTTAACCCGCCACCTATTTCTTGGCACTTGAGCGTGAGACAAATGTGAGGTGTGGTGTTCTCGCACAGCGTTTCTTAATAATAATAATCACATTTTCCACCCAATGCAATTTGATGGCAGATTTTTTATTAAC
>NW_020170657.1:1244-6209 GCF_000524195.1 Echinococcus granulosus | reverse complement strand
TATTGGTAGATGTCCTCACACACACACACACACCTAATGCATGCAAATCTCCCATTGGTAACAAGACTGGAAGTGGAAGAATATTTCAATTTTAATGCAATAGTAGTAGTGATGCGCGATGCCTCAGTAGTGCTAGCACCTTGGTGTTCGCTTTTTCTCAACAACTTTCCTCCTTCATTAATTGCTCAGTGCCCATGCACGCACCCATTAATCGCTACCGTCACACATTTGTGTCATATGCATCACGGAAGTCGAATTCGCATTTTTGTCACGTTTCCCTAATTCCCTCTTCATCCAAAGTCGAGCAGGTTGGGTTGAGGTCAAATTAGGTGACAAAGATAGCCTTTAGAGGCAACCAGAGCCAACCGTTTGCCAGTTGTCGTGTAAATTTGAATTTGTGTCTTTACGGGCAACACTAGCTGATTTGTGCAATTCCGATAAGTAGGCACCCAAATTTCATGGTGAAATAAACATGACAAACGTAATGAATGCGCATTATCCATATACACACAGTGTTCTGCCTCTATCCTTGGCATTCATAGGGAGGAATGAATGAATGTGGGTCATTGGATAGCATCTGTGGGTACCGAATTGGCGAAACATGCAAGAAGATGACATGGGATGACATCATGTCTTATCCCTATGTGGTAGAGTTAAATTCGACCATGCTAAAGTGAGTGGGTGGAAAAATTCCCCACACAGGTTCAACTAGACCATGTATGGAGGTGCTTTAGCAGCACAATGTCGCGTCAGCTTGGCACAGCGGTGTATGGGAGTGTGCTACCATGTGGCATGAAGGGACGCGTTTTCGCGTGGTTGTTGTGGCTCCCAAGTGGAGAGTGCGGGTAGGGTGGTGAGAGTGAATGAGACGCAGAACTTACTCTCAACCCTCTACGTGTCACCTCTACTGACTGCTCATAAGTAGGAAGCGCACATCCAGAGTGTTTTCAAAAACAATTTTTTTAATTGAGTCACACAAACTGTTAACGGCGGCGACGGCGAGTTCTCACCAAACCCACACTCCACCTACCCTCCTCAGCGAGCGAGCGTGCGCGCACCTTGTTGATGTGACTCATCCGCGCTAGTCAATGGACCAATAAGATGACCACGCTGCCCGCCGGTTGGCTGCTCGGTTAGGAGCGCAGAGCGCTGAGCTGCAAACAACTTTACCACCGATGGATGGATGGATGCGTGGATGGATGGGTGGTTGGATGAGTGGGCGGACGGGTGGGTGGATGGATGGATGGATGGATGGATGGATGTAGAGGCACAGAAGAAGAGTGAAACAAGAGGTGGAAGAGAATAGATGGCCAGTGGATTTATAAATGGGCAGATAGGTCGGTCGGTAGGTAGACGGCGACAGCAGGCGTGTAGAGAGGTAGACGAGAGTAGCGGGTACTCATGCAGACGACGTGTAAGTAAATTAGAAAGTACAATTCCAATGTTTTACAAGAATCGCAGTGTAATGGATGCACAATTGGAGGAATTACCTTGCCCACGTCCCACATGCGAAATGCAATCAGCAGGCGTGCTTGGGCATCTGCTACCACGAATGCACAAGCTAATTAACTAACAGGTTAAATGCAACCAAATTATTGTTAAAACTGCAGACACACGCGTCTACGGCCGCCTCATCCCAATGACTTTGCATCAGACAGAGACACCCACATTTGTCGCCCAATTGGCGTTACACGGTGTGTTTTCATTGTTCCACCAACCAAATTGCGCCACATTTACTACTCTGATGTGAGAATGATTCTTCCACCACCGCACGCCCCAGCACTTGCCTGCAATAGCCGAGCAGTGTACATTAGGGGCATGTGAAGCGCCCCACCCCACCCCACCGCTTTTCTGTGGTTACAACAGTTGACGCGGCAAATTCTACTGCAAAACATTTCTCCAGTCGGATGTGTAATTCATCATTCTGTAATGTTGAATTCATGTGTTATTGTGCCAATAAATGTGGAGGGCTGGCGAAAATGAAGTATGTTTACCCTCGCCACATCGCGCAAATCTTTTCATGCCTATAGCTGCATGGTATAATTTTTATTTCCCCCACTCCCACCCCCACCCCCACCCCCAGCTCCCCCACACTCAGCCTCCCACCCACTCGTACAAAACTCGTATGTCAAGCGGACACTTTACAGACTGGAGGCAATGGGACACGAATGAGAAATGGAAGGAATCAATGTCATGATTGCAGGCGTATTAGCTTCCGTCCAGCCGCTCACTTGTGACCGCAATCCTTGCACGTAGCAAAGTTTCCACCCAAAACAGTGGCTTCCATGTCAAATTGGCCAGTGAGGTGTCCTACAAAGTGCATAACACTTTTGCAATTTGTCAATCTACTTCATGCCTACTTAGAGGCACAACATTTACCCCTTCGGTGGGCAGCAATTCATACGCATACGTCACTTTGTGCATACAGTAGGCGTTTAAAAAATGGCTGCTACAAGAGAAATTGAATAAATTTAAGTTAGCACACTGACTGTTTTGTTCTTCCAAAGTGTTGGAACGATACACCTACTTAACATTATCAATCTGTTGCTGAATGTGACAAGCGATGTGTAATCCAGACACCGCTTATCAACTCCATGAAGGCGAGTCCACTGAGGAGCCGTGGGTTGTTCAACTGACGTCAGGGGAAGGCATTCAACGGTGATCTGCTGTTGCTCCAGTTGGCCTCCATCAACCACCACGCATCCATTGAAGTAGGCGATTCCTGGACGGGAGAGTGCCTCTAACATCGGGTTGAGCTCAATCCATCGCCATCCGCCCTCACCCGAGGGATCTTCTACCAACATTTCAGCACCATTCCATCCACCAACAACGACGATTCCGATGTGTGGGATATTTAAGGCCGAAGTACACTGACGCGCTGATGGCATATCTGGGAGTCGAGTGAACCTAAACTGGGTGACCTAGCTTCATCAAACCTACTCGCCGGTGGTGGTGTCCAATTTTTCGCAAGTAGGAACACATTCACCATTTGAGATGCCGCCAAAAATGAAGATTGATTCATTTCTCGCAGCAAAAGAATACCAACAGCGTTGCTGCCCTTTGAAGGGGAATTTGGTAATGCAGCGATTTCGGTAATCCACTGACCAAAAAGACTTTCTTCATTCCAATTATCAAGGGCATAATACTTGCCTAGAAGGTGGGGGAATAAAACCGCCTGCTCAATTTACTACTCAGTACAGTCGATACATTATGGCCTGGAACTTCAGCACTAAACGATTCGTCCGGTTGCAACTGTGGCGCAGACTTCAAAATCCACGCTCCTGCGGTTATTTCCATCCCGGTGATGATAAGCACCTCCCTAGACATTTGCAAAGAATCAGCACAGTGCGGGCGTGCAGAGCGCTATTAGGGTTGTTATGACAAAGGCAATTCCGCAGTGTCAGATCATGCAAATAGGAGAACTTATCGAATCGGCTACTGGGATTTGGAAGGAGTGGTCACGCTATTAGCAGAAATGATGTACGTACTTGCAACGTGGTGGATGACTAGAAAGCATCTTTGTAAATGCCTCCGCCCTTTCCGCCACATCACGCCCCTTGCGTTCTCCATACAGCCATTTAGAAAGCGCTTGTAACTTGGTTACCGCACTCACACCGCCCTGGCAAATCCTCTCCAGTAGCACGTCGAAGTGCTTACTTACTGTGATTCGCAGATCATTCAGTTTGCGCTGTTCCCGAAAGAGGCAAAACTTCTGCCTCACAGATGAGACTGCAGTCTCATCCAAGTAGCTCACCGTCTCCATCACTTGCTGAAGAGTTGTAGTGTAAGTGAGGGTGCGACGAAGTGCCTATTATGCTGAGCACAAAACGCGTGGGATTGGATGAAGAACGTCCACGAAGGTGTCGTGCGTTGCGTTGAGAGGTCATTGAGCAGCCACAGGCTTCAACGCGACTCCTCTACAATTGGTTGCTTTAAGCTCGATCTCCACGATTCACTTTACATTTTTCTGACTTAGCTTTTAGCCTTTTATCCACCTACCTGGCAGAGAATGCACCAGACATTCCTGTCCCTCATGAGCTTAGCATTATAGATGGAAATGGGAGAAGCAATTAGTACTGAATGCCACTGATTGGTGAGTGGTGTGAATGTTGTGCAAGTCTAGACTAGCACAAGATGCCCATTTGGACAGTCCATGTCCGCACCAGCTGTGAAGGCATCCCAAGTCTGCCAGACGTGTCGATTGTGCGCGAGATGATGGACGTACCGTGCCATGAAGGTTACTGGTGTGCTTCAAGTCACCATCCCCTTGAGGAATGTGTACTTCTACACTTCTTTATCTGAAATGGCTTTCAGTCTTGTGTTTAACCAAAGTAGATGAAAATAAGACTGCTTCATCCCTATCAACTCAGCTTCGGGTGAATTTAGCCTATTAGCCTGGACAGTCACTGATATTTAACCTCACGCCATCAACTTATGTGCAAGCCTTTGTAATTGCTCTGCTTGCCAATTCACTTCACTCACTTCTCTTCGAATTTTTTTATTTGCCCAATCCATCTCTGCAGAGGTTGGGGCGTTGCCTCCAACCTGACAGTGATGGTAAATGCAATCCACGTCGAAGTGATCCACTTGCGATGTGAGTGCGCTTACGGAGAATGTGAAATTCAATTAGCGCCACCCAACCGCTGGAGGAGTGTGGTGGCTGTTGCTCACCCACAAAGGGCGAGAAAGGCGACAGCCAAATGTCGACGCAAATGGAGAGAGTAATGAAATTAGAGTTGCGCAAATCCTGTGTGTGGGGTCTTATGCACCAGTGGGGCACTGAGCAATTAATGAAGGACGAAAGTTGTTGAGAAAAAGCGAACACCAAGGCGCTAGCACTACTGAGGCATCGCGCATCACTACTACTATTGCATTAAAATTGAAATATTCTTCCACTTCCAGTCTTGTTACCAATGGGAGATTTGCATGCATTAGGTGTGTGTGTGTGTGAGGACATCTACCAAT
>NW_020170657.1:0-1144 GCF_000524195.1 Echinococcus granulosus | reverse complement strand
ATTAATAAAAAATCTGCCATCAAATTGCATTGGATGGAAAATGTGATTATTATTATTAAGAAACGCTGTGCGAGAACACCACACCTCACATTTGTCTCACTCTCAAGTGCCAAGAAATAGGTGGCGGGTTAAACCATTGCTACATTTTTGATGGTATCGTTCCGCGATGGTGTTTCATTCCACGTCCTACATGCATGCGAATTTGCGACTCATGAATGAGGCTGGTAAATGCAAATGAGGCGATGCTAGCCTCGATCCCTGTGGAAGAGCTGCTTACACACCTGTTGTGGAGACAAACTCGTCATTAATTTTTTCTTTGTCCTTTTTAGCTTACCAGTGTTTTGTGTTCATCTCTTTATTTATGCATGCAAACTTTATTTGTTTTTTAAAATTTTTTCTGCTTTTGCTCCAAATTATTATTAGGCTAAAAGTTTTTTAATGATTGTATAAATCGCAATTCTTTTCAAATCAAATTTTTATGCCTTTTTTTGTTTGTTTATGTTGTCAACCCTAAGCGCATTAGTTATTGTTTGTGTATATCGTCTGGCGGTGTTGTGAGTCACTTGGTGATTATAGTATCGCCACAGCTTCACCTGCACGGGTACAAGTTAAAATATAATGGGAAAATTTGTTAAATTCTTGACTCCACTTTCTGCTTACGGTTGTGTGAAACATTATGTAGACCCGAATATAGTTGTTTGTGGTGTTGAATTAGGTGTTCTTCGTGAGATATTTGAAGAACGATAAGGTCGAAATTGGGCCTTGCCGTAACTCCGTACGTTGATCAGGTAAGGATGAACTTCATTTCCTGCATTGGTGTCTTGTTTTGTGATTCCTAATGGTCTCGGTTTGTGTGTTTTAGGAGAGGCATCGCTGTAACCAATCTCCCCACTATCTTTTCACAATTGCATAGCAACATTTGTATTATTCCAATTGTTATACTGTCCATGTTTATAGGTTGTATCGAATACAGCTGCAGCACCCTTTGCAAGCGTAGCGTACTTGAGTGTCCACTTCTCTGTCAATGCAGTGAATCACATCTGCTGCAACTTTAGCATTCGTGATTAGCACTAACGCAAGCCAAGATGGTAATTATTTACGTTTCTTCCTCTTCCAAGGTTTGTGACCGTAACGTCCACATTGG
>NW_020170658.1:18559-38710 GCF_000524195.1 Echinococcus granulosus | reverse complement strand
GTATTGTGAGGACCACCCGTCAACTGATGTTACGTTAGCATGGATTTGCCCACAACAATTGACGGCGCATGATGGGGAGCACTTTTGCACACTAATTACCTTCTTTGAGAACTCTGTGTAGTTGTGCATTTGATCCAAGTGGAGTGATTCACCAAAAATAGCACCGATAATTTCCTTTTGTTTTAGGTGAATGAGCAAGACCATGCCTTAGGACTTAACAGTGTCCTTCAGTTGTGCAAGCATCATCTCCTCAAATGCACGCTGAAAAACAATATAAGCCCTAAATTTTTGACACCTTTTGCAATTATACTCTGTAATGGTTCCAGCTAAATATAACTCACAATATGCTTGCCAATAAACCATATTTTTCCTTTATCGCATTTTTAAACTCACTTTGGCGAGTTGCCCCTCATTGCATTGTGAGGCATGGGTGTTGAAAATGACGCTAATTTAGAGTATTTGAAAAGGAGGCAGTTACGATTCTATAACCGTAATTGCTGCATCAGGTATGATTTTGGATGGTTTGCTAAAATCATTCGAGCATTAATGAGGCATAGAAAGCTCAAGGGATTGAGGGATTCCTCCAAGGTCTGTCAACACAACTGCACACAGAATTAGTGGAAATGTAAGAAATGTGGAGTAGGCGAATAAGAGGCAGTCAAACCGGCGTTTTCTAGTACACTATCGTCTCAGAACAGGTTAAGCGTCTATCAGACGTCCAACGGTGTAAAATTACCAACATTTATTCTCATCGACATTACTAATGTAGCTTTATTTTTGTGACTAACAGTCAACTAGTTAAAAGGGGTTCGAGCATGTCTCGTGCTTTTGCTTCTTCTCTCGTCTTATCGACCGAGCAAGCTGCGACAATCAAAATTCATAGCTGAAGATGGAATCGGTGTTGCCATCCCTATCTAGCTTGTAGTGGGTTCCCTTTCTGGCAGAAGGAAGAAGCACACTGGCTACCGTTTGGCGTCCTGTTCCAACTTACTGCATTATAGGTTCCCAGATGTTGTCAGTGTGCTCTGTTCACTTGATCGTGTGGTGTGCTGAAGGAGGATGTAAGGCAGAATGCCTAATGTCCGAGTCAAATGCCCTCTTCACAGTGCCACTCTTCCCTTTGTCGTTTGTAACATGGACAGGTAGGAGGGACAGTGAGCAGGGTGGGTGGATGTAGACAGGAATGTGGGTCAGTATGTTTAGATGCAGAGGGATGGCTTAAAGTGTGCATTGGAGAGTGGAGTTGGGTTTCGGGTGAGAAGCAAAATCGCCAAACACTGCTTTGATTTTAGCCCCATTGCAGTGTTGTGCAAGGGTCGAACTCACAAGCGTTGTGAGCCACCATTTGATGGGCAGCTTTAGTCAATGACATTCGCATTCATCGTCGTGAACGTTTGCTTTCTAACATTACTACGAAGTATGTGATAATACAAGATGCCGAGATATCCCACTTTGTAAAATGTATGCACCGGTTGGCTGCTAGGCGAGAAAATGAAACAAAAATAAATGATGTCTATGAGAATGAATTTTGATGATTTTACACTCAGGCAAAATGGGGTTGACTTGGTCAAACAGATCGCCACTTAGGTATCTATGAACGGTTTCAGTGTGCACTTTACAGTAATTCGAATGAGTAGTGACCGAACCCCTACATGAAATTGGAACAATCTGTAAGCATGAAATTTTGTGCGCCTTTATATAAAAGATGCCAAGTGATTTCCGTCAAGTCTCACCGACTTTCATGTCGTGAGGTTTAGTGTAGCTCCGACACCATCAATCAACGTCGATCTGCCAGTGATCCCCCCGATATGGCGGTTATTTGCCAGTCAGCAAAACAACTGCCACTTCATTGAACTATTCAGTGAACAGAAAGTCTTGTCTTGCTTAGGAAATCCATGCAACACCATAACCCATCTCGAAATACTACAAAAGAGTGATTGTGCCTGTAAGAATGGCGAACCCGACTGTAAACGACCTTAGTACCCACTGGGTACTTTAAAGGCTACAACATGATTTGGTTGTTTGGACAGATTTTCCCTGTAGAACTCATTCCTGGTTTTTATCTAAACACTAAGATATATAAATACGGAGACAGAGGGTGGTGACATAAACCGGGGATCATTTCTACTTTGGCCTACAGCTCTGGTTTAATATACTGCTCACTTACTCCTCTTCTGCAATTTCAATCCTTTTTCTATTCTTTGCGATAGTTTATATTCGCAGAAACAATTAAACGATGACTTGAAAACAGGCTTACACCAGTGATTAAGCTTGGGCATCGATGTCTGATGGCTCTCTGCAAAGTAGCATTGCAAAGTACTATAGCAGTAGTGGTAAATCAGGTAGCTTCGCTCTGTGTGATGATTCAATAATCCGTAAGAGTGATAACAGTGTGTATAATTTTGGTCCTAATGTAGGGTATAATCATGAAGCTCATGTATTTCCCTCAATGCGCATTGTAGGTGCTGGCTTAGGAAACCTGTGGATCGACCTTTATTGCTCCCGAGCAGAGTTACAATCACTGACACTCAAGTACGGGGACTCAATGTCTCCCACTAAATCCTGCATAATGTGGCTTTCAGTTACATTCACTTATGCACCGATACACGAAGTTAAGAGAAAGCCACACGTTACTACAGAACCACACTCTAGGATGACTCCAGGAATAATATGAAGCATTTAGAGCTATGGAGGATGGATCTCATAGACTCAACGATGAAACAAAAGCCACATCACACACTGGAGTAGAAAAACAAAGTCAAAGCGGAATTCCTTAGAATTACGTTTTTTGGATACAATGCCATTGGTATTCAGGTGAAGACGCCTGTGATCTATGAATGGGAAAGGAATGGATACCTGAGTTGCCATTATTGCAAGACAAGATTTCATGTGTGAATGAAGGCGTAATATTGGCTCTTTGGAACCATCAGTTCTTCTTTTCTCCTAAGCAGGTTCACAGATGGCACAAAAAGTGAAGCCGCTGTAGAGCGTTGACCCGCCTTTAGTAGCAAGAAGTCAGTAATTTCCTTCAATGAAGGTCAGAAGGAGGACCAAGCTGTGATACTGCCGAAATAAAACGGGACGTTTCAGTTCCCTCAGCCTGTTCCTGCCTTGTGAGATGTCGTGGGAGCACCAACTGCGTTGTGATGGTTGAAGAATTCTTATTCCAATCCGTAAAACAAGAAAAACATTACCTCCTCTCCTCAGGTTTTGAGCTTTCTGTAGAGCTGAAGCAAAATAAGAGAAGAGGTAGCGAGATTGAAATTTTCCAAATTTATTTTATTCTTCGGATAAGGTCATTGGAACTATGCTATGTGCATGAAAACGACCGCCATGAAATTGATCGATTTACTGACCTTAAACATAGCTCAATTAAAGGTGTCGTTTGTTTTCTTGGACATTCCCATGACATTCATTTATTATCGACCCACAATTTTATTAATAACACCAAAAAGGTTAAAAAAAAGGTTAAAAAAAAATCTTGATGGTATTTTAGACCGAATAACTTCCTTTTATGCCTCCACTTCTCTAAAGTATAATTAAACATTCCAGCGTATTTTTGTATCAGTATGAAGCAGTGAGCGTTTCTGACTAGAAAAATAACAGTAAAGCGCTAATTTGTTAATAATGAATGCTTATTCCTGCAGTGCGTCTCCATACTTGCCCTATCTATAATTTGCTTTGGACGTGCGGAAATAAGGTTGGGCTACTCAAGCCTGTCCCACTTTACGAACAAAGTAGTATGCACACAAGGGAAATAATTCAATGTCTGTTTTGAATCGGCACCTTGAACTAATTTACTCGGCAATTTATCATGCTTGGAGAATTTAGGCATCTACGACACGTGCAGCTATCCTTGTTACTTGCTGCATTGCATTAGTGGAAAAAAAGTGCATCTGTCTCTCTCTCTATCCATTCTTTTATCTGGCCATTCATCAAACGTGGCATGTAGCGGAGGCATGTGTTTGTGTTGCGAAGCCATCCTTTGACAGTGACGTCCACGTAAGCCAGACATTTGACTCTTCTCCGGCATGCAAGCTCAGCGGTGATTCTGATACAGTTCATTAACTTACTGAGGAAATGGTGAGTTGTTATCCTGCTGCCATCGAAAGCAAAACAAAAACTACAATTGTGTTGGCAATTTGTAGTGGATTTTTGTGTCAACTCAAATAGTTATCCTGCCCTTTTAAGCAGCCGTGACATCTTAGGATATGGCCGCCTAGTTTGACCATGGCTAATTTGGAGTGAAAGTTGTTACTCAGTTTTCCCCTAAAAGAGGTCTCATGGTGACAAATTACGGTGACTTCCAATGACCTCTTGCTCAGTCTAGTTTAACATTGTGAAGCCCATTTTCAAAACCACGAACACAGTATTACTTCAGCGTCCCAGTCTACAACCTCTTCAACTTGATGACAAAAAACAACTACTTATTTAATCGTCAGCCTTTCTACAAGGTTCCTCTAGCGTGCTTGAATACTTCCTTTTCTTGATAAAAAAGGGCAAAAATGTTAAAAGGAAGATTAAATGGAAAGCCAGGCCCACTTCTTTGGCATATTAATTGAGGTGTGTGGAGGACAGAGTCACGTGTCCCAATACCATGCCTGTGGCAGTTCACTTAACAGGCCTCCGTTATGAAATGATGTTTACTTGTGTAAGCACAGATGCTCTCGCGATCCCGACCGATGTAACTAAGGGATAGAGCTTTAGAAAAGCAAGGACTTTAGTGCTGGCATCGTGTGTACAACCACAGCAAGATATCCGCTTCCGTGACTGCGCGCAAGTGCTGATTGTTGAGATGGTTCCGTCCTCGTCTATGCATAGTATTTTCAGTATTGTGAGGACCACCCGTCAACTGATGTTACGTTAGCATGGATTTGCCCACAACAATTGACGGCGCATGATGGGGAGCACTTTTGCACACTAATTACCTTCTTTGAGAACTCTGTGTAGTTGTGCATTTGATCCAAGTGGAGTGATTCACCAAAAATAGCACCGATAATTTCCTTTTGTTTTAGGTGAATGAGCAAGACCATGCCTTAGGACTTAACAGTGTCCTTCAGTTGTGCAAGCATCATCTCCTCAAATGCACGCTGAAAAACAATATAAGCCCTAAATTTTTGACACCTTTTGCAATTATACTCTGTAATGGTTCCAGCTAAATATAACTCACAATATGCTTGCCAATAAACCATATTTTTCCTTTATCGCATTTTTAAACTCACTTTGGCGAGTTGCCCCTCATTGCATTGTGAGGCATGGGTGTTGAAAATGACGCTAATTTAGAGTATTTGAAAAGGAGGCAGTTACGATTCTATAACCGTAATTGCTGCATCAGGTATGATTTTGGATGGTTTGCTAAAATCATTCGAGCATTAATGAGGCATAGAAAGCTCAAGGGATTGAGGGATTCCTCCAAGGTCTGTCAACACAACTGCACACAGAATTAGTGGAAATGTAAGAAATGTGGAGTAGGCGAATAAGAGGCAGTCAAACCGGCGTTTTCTAGTACACTATCGTCTCAGAACAGGTTAAGCGTCTATCAGACGTCCAACGGTGTAAAATTACCAACATTTATTCTCATCGACATTACTAATGTAGCTTTATTTTTGTGACTAACAGTCAACTAGTTAAAAGGGGTTCGAGCATGTCTCGTGCTTTTGCTTCTTCTCTCGTCTTATCGACCGAGCAAGCTGCGACAATCAAAATTCATAGCTGAAGATGGAATCGGTGTTGCCATCCCTATCTAGCTTGTAGTGGGTTCCCTTTCTGGCAGAAGGAAGAAGCACACTGGCTACCGTTTGGCGTCCTGTTCCAACTTACTGCATTATAGGTTCCCAGATGTTGTCAGTGTGCTCTGTTCACTTGATCGTGTGGTGTGCTGAAGGAGGATGTAAGGCAGAATGCCTAATGTCCGAGTCAAATGCCCTCTTCACAGTGCCACTCTTCCCTTTGTCGTTTGTAACATGGACAGGTAGGAGGGACAGTGAGCAGGGTGGGTGGATGTAGACAGGAATGTGGGTCAGTATGTTTAGATGCAGAGGGATGGCTTAAAGTGTGCATTGGAGAGTGGAGTTGGGTTTCGGGTGAGAAGCAAAATCGCCAAACACTGCTTTGATTTTAGCCCCATTGCAGTGTTGTGCAAGGGTCGAACTCACAAGCGTTGTGAGCCACCATTTGATGGGCAGCTTTAGTCAATGACATTCGCATTCATCGTCGTGAACGTTTGCTTTCTAACATTACTACGAAGTATGTGATAATACAAGATGCCGAGATATCCCACTTTGTAAAATGTATGCACCGGTTGGCTGCTAGGCGAGAAAATGAAACAAAAATAAATGATGTCTATGAGAATGAATTTTGATGATTTTACACTCAGGCAAAATGGGGTTGACTTGGTCAAACAGATCGCCACTTAGGTATCTATGAACGGTTTCAGTGTGCACTTTACAGTAATTCGAATGAGTAGTGACCGAACCCCTACATGAAATTGGAACAATCTGTAAGCATGAAATTTTGTGCGCCTTTATATAAAAGATGCCAAGTGATTTCCGTCAAGTCTCACCGACTTTCATGTCGTGAGGTTTAGTGTAGCTCCGACACCATCAATCAACGTCGATCTGCCAGTGATCCCCCCGATATGGCGGTTATTTGCCAGTCAGCAAAACAACTGCCACTTCATTGAACTATTCAGTGAACAGAAAGTCTTGTCTTGCTTAGGAAATCCATGCAACACCATAACCCATCTCGAAATACTACAAAAGAGTGATTGTGCCTGTAAGAATGGCGAACCCGACTGTAAACGACCTTAGTACCCACTGGGTACTTTAAAGGCTACAACATGATTTGGTTGTTTGGACAGATTTTCCCTGTAGAACTCATTCCTGGTTTTTATCTAAACACTAAGATATATAAATACGGAGACAGAGGGTGGTGACATAAACCGGGGATCATTTCTACTTTGGCCTACAGCTCTGGTTTAATATACTGCTCACTTACTCCTCTTCTGCAATTTCAATCCTTTTTCTATTCTTTGCGATAGTTTATATTCGCAGAAACAATTAAACGATGACTTGAAAACAGGCTTACACCAGTGATTAAGCTTGGGCATCGATGTCTGATGGCTCTCTGCAAAGTAGCATTGCAAAGTACTATAGCAGTAGTGGTAAATCAGGTAGCTTCGCTCTGTGTGATGATTCAATAATCCGTAAGAGTGATAACAGTGTGTATAATTTTGGTCCTAATGTAGGGTATAATCATGAAGCTCATGTATTTCCCTCAATGCGCATTGTAGGTGCTGGCTTAGGAAACCTGTGGATCGACCTTTATTGCTCCCGAGCAGAGTTACAATCACTGACACTCAAGTACGGGGACTCAATGTCTCCCACTAAATCCTGCATAATGTGGCTTTCAGTTACATTCACTTATGCACCGATACACGAAGTTAAGAGAAAGCCACACGTTACTACAGAACCACACTCTAGGATGACTCCAGGAATAATATGAAGCATTTAGAGCTATGGAGGATGGATCTCATAGACTCAACGATGAAACAAAAGCCACATCACACACTGGAGTAGAAAAACAAAGTCAAAGCGGAATTCCTTAGAATTACGTTTTTTGGATACAATGCCATTGGTATTCAGGTGAAGACGCCTGTGATCTATGAATGGGAAAGGAATGGATACCTGAGTTGCCATTATTGCAAGACAAGATTTCATGTGTGAATGAAGGCGTAATATTGGCTCTTTGGAACCATCAGTTCTTCTTTTCTCCTAAGCAGGTTCACAGATGGCACAAAAAGTGAAGCCGCTGTAGAGCGTTGACCCGCCTTTAGTAGCAAGAAGTCAGTAATTTCCTTCAATGAAGGTCAGAAGGAGGACCAAGCTGTGATACTGCCGAAATAAAACGGGACGTTTCAGTTCCCTCAGCCTGTTCCTGCCTTGTGAGATGTCGTGGGAGCACCAACTGCGTTGTGATGGTTGAAGAATTCTTATTCCAATCCGTAAAACAAGAAAAACATTACCTCCTCTCCTCAGGTTTTGAGCTTTCTGTAGAGCTGAAGCAAAATAAGAGAAGAGGTAGCGAGATTGAAATTTTCCAAATTTATTTTATTCTTCGGATAAGGTCATTGGAACTATGCTATGTGCATGAAAACGACCGCCATGAAATTGATCGATTTACTGACCTTAAACATAGCTCAATTAAAGGTGTCGTTTGTTTTCTTGGACATTCCCATGACATTCATTTATTATCGACCCACAATTTTATTAATAACACCAAAAAGGTTAAAAAAAAGGTTAAAAAAAAATCTTGATGGTATTTTAGACCGAATAACTTCCTTTTATGCCTCCACTTCTCTAAAGTATAATTAAACATTCCAGCGTATTTTTGTATCAGTATGAAGCAGTGAGCGTTTCTGACTAGAAAAATAACAGTAAAGCGCTAATTTGTTAATAATGAATGCTTATTCCTGCAGTGCGTCTCCATACTTGCCCTATCTATAATTTGCTTTGGACGTGCGGAAATAAGGTTGGGCTACTCAAGCCTGTCCCACTTTACGAACAAAGTAGTATGCACACAAGGGAAATAATTCAATGTCTGTTTTGAATCGGCACCTTGAACTAATTTACTCGGCAATTTATCATGCTTGGAGAATTTAGGCATCTACGACACGTGCAGCTATCCTTGTTACTTGCTGCATTGCATTAGTGGAAAAAAAGTGCATCTGTCTCTCTCTCTATCCATTCTTTTATCTGGCCATTCATCAAACGTGGCATGTAGCGGAGGCATGTGTTTGTGTTGCGAAGCCATCCTTTGACAGTGACGTCCACGTAAGCCAGACATTTGACTCTTCTCCGGCATGCAAGCTCAGCGGTGATTCTGATACAGTTCATTAACTTACTGAGGAAATGGTGAGTTGTTATCCTGCTGCCATCGAAAGCAAAACAAAAACTACAATTGTGTTGGCAATTTGTAGTGGATTTTTGTGTCAACTCAAATAGTTATCCTGCCCTTTTAAGCAGCCGTGACATCTTAGGATATGGCCGCCTAGTTTGACCATGGCTAATTTGGAGTGAAAGTTGTTACTCAGTTTTCCCCTAAAAGAGGTCTCATGGTGACAAATTACGGTGACTTCCAATGACCTCTTGCTCAGTCTAGTTTAACATTGTGAAGCCCATTTTCAAAACCACGAACACAGTATTACTTCAGCGTCCCAGTCTACAACCTCTTCAACTTGATGACAAAAAACAACTACTTATTTAATCGTCAGCCTTTCTACAAGGTTCCTCTAGCGTGCTTGAATACTTCCTTTTCTTGATAAAAAAGGGCAAAAATGTTAAAAGGAAGATTAAATGGAAAGCCAGGCCCACTTCTTTGGCATATTAATTGAGGTGTGTGGAGGACAGAGTCACGTGTCCCAATACCATGCCTGTGGCAGTTCACTTAACAGGCCTCCGTTATGAAATGATGTTTACTTGTGTAAGCACAGATGCTCTCGCGATCCCGACCGATGTAACTAAGGGATAGAGCTTTAGAAAAGCAAGGACTTTAGTGCTGGCATCGTGTGTACAACCACAGCAAGATATCCGCTTCCGTGACTGCGCGCAAGTGCTGATTGTTGAGATGGTTCCGTCCTCGTCTATGCATAGTATTTTCAATGGCATTGACCCTAACGTGACTATAGCTACAAGTACAGTTTAACAGCACGTCATAGTGGTCAATGCGGAGACTTTAAATGCAGTGAATATCAAAGCATATTCCATAATCTCAAAAGTGCTAGATTACAACATGCACTTGCTACTGCGTCAAAACGGTGATGTTGTAGATACCTCCACCACCGTCTAGCCCCCCTCTCTCTACACAACTCTCTTCACCACCTTCCTCATATGGAAGGCAACAGGTAGAAAACTGCATTGAACACTCGGCACTTATGGGGTCAGGAAACTCGTCTTTTAATTGTTACTTCGTATACAGTGTATTCAGCTCACAACAGCAGCATTTGCCTCATTGCGATACAATTTTTTTTTCAATTTGCCACCTCCTACCATTTCTTTTATTCACTTGAATCTTCTGTCATGCCACATCTCTCCTCATTGCCAACTGGGTGTGTGTGTATTTCTCCGGCGGTATATTAAGTGAGCACTTCAGGGGCAAGATAAAGCTGCAAATAGAGCTGCTTCATTGCTATGCTGTTGAGGAGAAGGAATGACATGGATGGCCAGTGGCAGCGGTGAATTTGCTGTTAACACGCCCTTCATAAATTGATATACCTCCTACATTGTTATCTAACTTAAAGGCTGACTGCGTAAGTGGTGAAGAAGAAATCTTGACAGAATATAACTGTTGCGTGACTAGGGGATACGACTCCAATAAGTGAGCCGATCCACCATTAATTTCGAATAAACAGATTCGACTTTGAATTCACATTTATCAATAAAAATTGCAGCCAACACTTACGTCAACCATGAAAAAGTTTATAAAACCACTTTCTAGTTCTTTAAGGCCTGCAAACCTTTTCAATCATTGCTGAATCTTTTGTGCTACTCTTAGATGACGGATGTGTAGAAATTTGGAATTAGGAAGACATTTTGAAAGTGCTGCGTTCACAAGGCGTCTGCATGACACCTTTGCTTGCCTCTTTGGTCAGCTGTGTTAAGAATGCGTTGCAAAGTCAGAACAGACGATCCAAGTATGCGCCAAACTGCATAGCCTTCCGGACGAGTTGTCCATGCAATCAGCCCACCTAGACCTCTTTGCCTCAATATGATTTAGAGAGCGACCCCATCAGTCAACTGCCACTGGACTACATAGAGTCGATAACAGCATCAAAGTTATGCTTTTTATACGGTCGAAAAGGCAGTTTTAACCCCTTTGAAGTGTGCCCGATATAATTACACCTCTGTTTCATACTAGGAATGGCAGTGTGCAGGTAGCGAATATTCGGAAGCTTGCAATTTATGCCAAGTAAAAGGACCAAGAAGTTTGTTTCGTTATTCTTTATTGCATTTCAAATATCGCGTTAGTCGTAGACATTACCTAAAGAACCCCATTGCATTTAGGAAAATAAAAATGCGTAAAAGCAGTAACCATGTTGATGACCTTTGGGTTGTCACCAATTTCATTGGCTCATTTGCCTGCTTATTTTCTGAAATAGTTTAGCTTGACAAAAGGAATGTATGGCACGAGAAATAATTACTCCTTAATTGCTGTTTGGCAAGTTGAAAGTAGTTAGTTTAGCACAACTCACCAAAGCTAATCAAGTAGTCCAGTTTTCTGCTGGACTGCTATTTAAAGGTTGGTTATGGATAAAAATAAACAGTTTAATTGGAAGAGAGAGACGTGGGAAATAGCGCTAATATGCTACGCCAGGCGGTGCCACCCCTGCAGACTCATTCATACATTGGATGATTAGCCTTTTCTAAAGCACTGCCACATCATGTAAGTGATTCCACAATACGCAAAAATGTATGATTCTCAAAGGCCACAAGAATTCTACTGCGTTCTTTTCCAGGGTCTGAGGCATGGAAGTAGCCTCATTCGAGTGGGTGTGTCCCAAAGCGTCAAATATGCCGCGCATGCAGCCGAAGGAGTATTCCAGTGGCTTTGTTAGTGACGTATAGAATGCCGGAAGGATTAGTAGCAGCATTCTGTGGCAGCAGTGAGAGGGACAATTCCAGTGAGATCAGAGGAACTTAACTTTCATGGTTCATTGATAAAAAAATTATCTTGTCGTTTCTTGACACAAACACCCCGAGTTGAGACCACGATATCTTCATGACTAAATGGTGAAAACCACTTCATCGTTGACAACATCATTGACACTTTTTACTATTTCTCTGATGGAGTTACCCAGTGTGTTTACTGTTTCATTTTCTTGACTCTTGCATTCGGCATTCACCTAGTATCAAAACCAGGGACTAGGCGGTTGAGACATGGGACCAATGAAATGAAGTTGGTAGGATAGATATTAAAGTAAGCAGAAATTCCATCAATAAATACCCTCACTATTTCCCTACTAAAGCCACTAAAGTTCCCTACAAGGAGGTAACATCATAACCAGGAACGGATGCAGGGAATCCTAATAAATCATATGTGTGATTTAATAAAGAGGGTTTTGATGTGTAAGAACTGTAGTCTTAGAGGACGAAATTTTCTCCACCTTGATTACAAATAACCTCTTGCTTGGATTATGCAGAATTATTCTTTTCCTAACTAACTTTCTCGATCGATTCTAAAAGTTGACCTTAGCTTCTGCTTTATAGAGTTTTAGAAGCACACTTTTCGAATCGAAAAGTGTGAATGCAGCCAAATGATAGCTTGGGAAAGTAGGTAAAAACACTATAAGCCTTCAAGGCCACCACCTTTCATAATCGTGCAAAAGCCAAGCTACCCAATCCCATTGTCAACACATTCCACACCACTTTAATTGGTCAGATGCTTTGCCAGGCGCACATGTGTGACTCATCCGTGCGCTTTCCCATTGGCCGTCCATAGGGAAGTGCGCTGTCTTTGTCGGGACGCTTCGCACTTCCATTAAATTCCGTTTTATTCTGCTAGTGGCAAATACTCTCAACGTTCTACATTCCAAACTAAAAAATCGGGTTTTTGTAAATCTTAGCACTATTCGACGCAATTGTTAAACGCGCAATAATTATTTTAAGGCTAGTAACAAATAGCGGCCTAAATAACGGCGATTCAATTCAATCCACACTTTCCATGGAGTCTTACTGTACTTAGTGTAGCAATAAATTGTCCAGTATTGAGTAAAATCTGGACTCATGCACATAAGTTGATACGTAATCGACATCTGTGCTACGTATTTTTGGTTAACATTCA
The DNA here is from genome assembly GCF_000524195.1 of Echinococcus granulosus. Lineage (NCBI taxonomy): Eukaryota > Metazoa > Platyhelminthes > Cestoda > Cyclophyllidea > Taeniidae > Echinococcus > Echinococcus granulosus. The sequence goes on along the minus strand of NW_020170658.1, from coordinate 25,873 downwards.
ATCGAATAGAAGTAAACCTCAATTGTCCTTTTACAGGTTCCAATACTAGGTCTGGTTTATTCTTAAAGGAAACGTTAAAAGCGAAAAGCCGTCTGTGTTTGGCTCAATTTTCCTGGTTCTTCTAATTTGACTCACTTTTGATTTACGTGCACAGCTAGTGAAATAAAGTAATAATTGGAGAAGAATTAATGGCCACCCACCGGGGAGTAAATAGCCTTCTACATTTGTTATTTAAGAGTGGCATTGGGCAGACCCATTCACGATGCGTTGAAGGGTTGTGATGTGGGTGAGCAGCAGTAAATTTGTGACCTGGTTTCATGGGCTTGGGCTCTATTTGGATGGCAGAAGGGGCTACCAACCAGAGCATTCAACGGCGAAGGGCTCCATCGGAGACGTCTATTTGCCAAGGTCGCGCGTAGTGACAGGTGACTCAGTAAAAACCTGTTTATGCGTATTTAATGGCCAAGCTTGCCAGTGCTGCCAGGGTTATCTATCCCACTGACACTCTGGTGCGCTCGATTCACTGCAGCAGTAAAGGCACAGTTCACCCTCATTGGGCCTGCAAATCTTTTATCCGAAGGAAAACAAAAAGGCATTCATCTTTATATTTCATCATGTAGAATAGATGTTCATTTGACACTAGTCTTGCTAACTAAGTGGAATCGCTGTGATTACAACTTCTAGTTATTTGTATGACCCTATTACTAGTTTCACCCTCCATTTCCCACACACCCAGTCGTGTCTTCATGTCAGCCACACGTCAGTTTGGAAGTGAATGACTTACCTCAATGTCTGTACACGACTTTGGCAAAAAATTCCTCTAAATTAGCAAAAGCTGATCAACTGACCTTGTTAGCTAAACATCAGAGACTACTTTCTCTCAAACGTCAGGCTCTCGTTACAATTCTGTATCCTTTGACTTGTAGGCGATTTGAATGACCAACCAACTGACCAACAAACCATGCAACAAGTAAATAATCACACCTAATGCAGGTTAGATCAGATTTATCTGCGCGGACCTGTCTGCCTGGATCCGACAACTGCCTGATCAATGCCGCTCATTGCATTTCTGCGGTAAGTCAGTGGGGTGAGAGGAAATGCCACACACTGGCACAGCATCACCCAACACAGCACCCACTATCATTGCACATTAAACAAACTCCAGGATGGAAACGCAACTACCTCAATGCCCACACAACGAGCATGCAATTTCTCCCATTCAGTACTCATGATAGAATCACCTTCTTCTTCCTCTTCTTCTTCTCCTTCGTTCTTTTGCTCTATTGGCATTTCCTTTTGAGTTCAGGATAACACGTGTGACTGCAACTTCGCATGCGACAGGTGGCCTCTCATCTTGCAGAACAAGTTCTACCAATTCGAAGGTGACCCGAGCCTTCAAGGCCACCACCTTTCATAATCGTGCAAAAGCCAAGCTACCCAATCCCATTGTCAACACATTCCACACCACTTTAATTGGTCAGATGCTTTGCCAGGCACACATGTGTGACTCATCCGTGCGCTTTCCCATTGGCCGTCCATAGGGAAGTGCGCTGTCTTTGTCGGGACGCTTCGCACTTCCATTAAATTCCGTTCTATTCTGCTAGTTGGGAATACTCTCAACGGTCTGCATTTCAAATTAAAAACCGGGGTTTTTGTAAATCTTAGCACTATTCGACGCAATTGTTAAACGCACAATAATTATTTTAAAGCTAGCAACAAATAGCGGCCTAAATAACGGTGAATTCAATTCGATATTGTACAAGGCTATACCCTAAAAGCTATATTTTAACAAAATCTAAATCCAACATTGTTGTGCCTCAGAAATATGTACTGAAAGCTATAATTAAAGTGTGAGAAAACTAAGAAAACTAAGAGATGCTTTTTGACGTTATCAGTTGGTAAAACCCACTTTTCTTTTCTCTTTCGAAAAGAGGTATAGGCAATTAAACAATAGGGCAAAATGTCTCATGTCATGAAAATACACACCCTCACACTTGTGAAGGCAGCTCGCCTAAATCTGTAAGACAGGATGCATTTAATGCTCAGTTCATAAAGTATTGGCAAAACTCCATGTTGCGACAAAACCTTCATCCCCACTAGGGACATAGGATTTCGCATACACCTCTATGTCATTTAACTAGTCCACGAAGGACTAACATCGTGCCATCTACTGGCGTGATTGCATTACCGTAACTACTAACACGAAGTTACTGTATGTTTTGATTTTAAGAGAGAAATGGAAAAATTTGCTCTGTTAACTTGGGCAGAGACCCAGTGTCCTGTGCTGGTTTGTACAGGAATGGAGAAATAAATTGCACTGTCTGTGGAAGCACGCGTTGCAGTGTCCCATCGTGACCTTCAGTCATTGTTAACGAGGATACGCAGGACATGGTGTTCCTAATGCAGCTTTCTTTGTGATATATTTTGAGCACCATTTAGGCGTCATGACCAAGTTTAGGATGCGTGAGGGAATAGTAAAAAGTGAACTATCATTGCTAATAGTAATGAGGTTATCCTAAAACTGGCCTCGAAGATAGTGCCTTCGAATTGATTAGGATGGCGTAACCCACAGAAATCGGTGAATTGTGAAATGCGAACAAAAAAGGGCCTGTTTTAGCCTAACCAGCTATAGTGCACAACCTCCAAAAAATAGCACTCTCTGGTGCTCTTCATTATCCGGGTTCGTACACATAAGTCTGATCTTTGTGCTTACACGCAAATCGGTTACCAAAGATGCCCGCTATTATGTCCCTGCCTTTTGATTATTTGACAGCTTATCAACATTAAATCTTTGTGTTCTAGAAGCTGGCAACACAGGTTATGACATTTGCAACAGGGTGTAAAAGTGGTAAGGCACATTACAACAGTTCTAGTCGAAGACCCAAAATAGCTGCATAATTGTAAGCTTGTCACCAACAGTGTGAAGAAGAAGGAGCTACCAGAAATCGGTGGAGATAAAGATCGGATCGTCATGATATTTGCTGGCAATTTCACTTCGCAAAGTTTCGAGGAAATCTGTGGCATTTCTTTGTCTTGTTCTCTTCTTAAATTTGTTCATTGCATCGCAAAATCTGCAGCATTATAGGGTCTGGCTCAGCAATAAGTCAGTTTGACCCTATTGTAATATCCTCAAAGCTGATGACTCGCATCCTGTCCATGTAGACCATTTGGGCAAATCACGGCTTTTTGGTATCAGAATTATGTGATTTCTCCCTAAATTGGACTTGAGCTAAGTCTAACATTGAATGACGGTAGTGTTTTAAGCATTTGTGCCGCCTAAATTTCGTGACAGTGACATCGTATCTATCCAGACGTCTACGTCACTCAAGCGCATATAACAGAGGTCATTTTTGTTGCACACAACTGAAACAGCTATATATACAGACCAAATGTGACACTACGGACTTGTGAATCAGCAGCCACTGCTCCAACGACAAATATGTGGCAGCATTGTTCTCATTACGTAGTGCAGTCAAGTGGTGACTAGAGAACTTAGTAATTGGAATAAATTCTATCAGTTCACAGTCAAATTGCTTCAAACCATTGCAATTACTACTGGCTTCTACTGCTCATTTTGAAGAGATTTTATTGCTATGCTTGCATATTTTATCAGCAAATATTTCCAATAGACATGTTGAGCTCAATGTCAGTCAACTCCTGGGTCACGGAAGGGCTTCAGTTCAGCCTAAGCTCACAACTTGCGATGCTGACTTGTTGCCATAGCGGCCGTTGAGAAATGTAATATTACTCATGCTTGTTTCAAAGGCAACATGAGTCGCCTTGAATGCATGGCAAAATGCTAACTTAAGCTGAGTTTTTGACTATTAGTAACGCAAGGGACGGCCTTAAATGGTCATAAAGAAAGAAATGAATCCAATTTTTGATTGCATACGAGACAATTTAAACCTTGAGAAGTCAGGCTTTACAATACATTACGGAATGTGATATGCAAAGAGGTGCAAAGAGGTTTATTTATTTATCTATCTAGCCATTCAGTCCTGAACCGCTGTGTAAAGCTGCATATCATGGTAGCCGTATTCCCTTGTAAGAAACGGCTTGGCAGCAGTCGCCACAATTGCCATTCTGATTATGTAAGACTTATGGAGTCAGTAAGCGTGGAATATCACCGGATTTGACGATTAACTTGAAATCTTGTTGTGAAAATTGTAGAATGCAGTGGTCACTTTCAGTCACCGGAAAGGATTCAGCAAGGAAGTGCCTTCTGATGATATCTTCTAGGCGCCATGTGTTGCATCCGCTGGAGAGGATATCATGTGTTATTCCATATCCGAACCATCAGTGAGAATGCCTTTTAGTCATCTTCGAGAAGATGCAAAACATTGAGGATTTGTGCAATAAACTTTTAATGCTAGATTAAAAAAATTAAATAAATAAACTTGGTTTATGGATGGAATCCGGTTAGAGCTACAGGCATGTCCTGAAGGCCAGTCCACCTGATGTAGTACATTGGCCAGGCCGAACGTGGCTCCTCACCAAAACCCTAGGGACAAAATACATCGCATTACACCACATCGCCCTTTCGAGAGAAGGTGGCCAGTTGACTCGGATCTCGTAATGGAGAAATGATCAGAAAACTTCCGAAGCGGAGAGGAGCTCTGTCTCCCTATAGTCTTGGGCCCGTACATATTTCTGTTGACTCTAACTAATTGATAAACATGTTCCAGTTATATTAGCCTCTTCGCTCAAAGAGCTGGAGGACCAGAAATGAGAAAAACAATGATGGAACGTGCACTGCAAAGGCAACAGTCTCATTGATTATGCTCTGATTGGCCACAGCGTGGATTTTTGTAAGTGGAATAGAAATATTTACCTGTTTCTCTATCAACATTGAATCCTACGTATAGCTTTTCCCAAATTTTACACTTTAATTATAGCTTTCAGTACATATTTTTGAGGCACAACACTGTTGAATTTAGATTTTGTTAAAATATAGCTTTTAGGGCATAGCCTTGTACAATATCGAAAAGTGGTATTTTCAATTTCGCCCTCTACTGCTTGTGTGTAAGTAGGCAATAATGAGTACGTAATTCCTAAATTATAATATTATGTCTTTAGATTATATTTTTCAATGTAATATTGCAAATATAAAAACTCATGAACATCAGGAAAATTCTAAAATAGTTGCGTTCATTGATGAGGAGCTGACAATTTCTGTTTAACAAAATCAGGCAGGAGTATAAAATGACTGAAGGAAATTTCGAAAAATTTAAATAGATTGGGTAGCTCGGAGTAACTGAGAGCTCGAATAGACAAGTTTCAATAATTTTAATAAGGTAAAGTTTCATCTAACCTATGCTTACCTGCCTAACGATGTCGTTCCAACTGTTTCTCTGATGCTTACGGATTTATTAATGGATGTCTAACATATTACTTTTGGCCATACAAGGAATCACTGCACACTTCAGGCAAAACATCATAGATGAAGCAACCAAATGTTCTTGTGCAGACCTTTGTCCAAAGGCCTAATACTGATATAGCTCATTGAATGAATATTTAATGCAGCATGTCTTAGTGGTAGTCCAGTTTTCATTTATTGTAGGTTTTTCAAAACCGACAAATTCATCGTCCAATGCTAGGTAAGCAAAATGTTCTTTTTGCATTGAAGTGTTTTCACAAACAAGAAATCAACATGACTGATTAGCAAGCCATTTATCCAATCTCGTGATAAATGGTCAATGGGAATTTGTCGTCTTATGCCCCAACATTCCACCTCATGCTGGGGGAATTGATGTTATCTGCTGCATCTATTTGTGGTACACATTTATTTCAAAACTGCAAATCAGCGGATTTATTCCCTCATAGGCCCAACTTTTGCAACTGATATAATCAGACTCACAACAGTTCTTGGTTTAGAGTTTACTGTTGCATTAGGAATATCGACATCAAGAGGTAAAGTTGGTGGCTGACAAATATCACTTCTTCATTTCTTCGCCCAAGATATTCATCACAGGAAGATAAAGTAGGCTTTCTGTTTAAAAACTTACCAAACGGCTAAGGCGTTGGGGTTTTGAGTAACGCCTTAGAAGTTTATTAACAAAGCTTTAAATGTACCTGGTAAATGGGATGCATGCTGTCCGAACAGGCTCAGTCTCATTTGGAGCCATTTACAGTTGATAAATGGGGGAAAGAGAAGTCACTTTAAGACCAGCAGCCGTGAATTTGGTTTAAGCACTAGCTGGGCAAGCGACTGTCAATTACTCCCACAAACAGTTAATTTGGAAGAAGAGAATGCACTGTGAAGCAGTTTCATTCAAGGGCATTAACATTTTAAATAATTCCACCAACTCGATGGAATAGAGCCATCATGATAGGCAGAGGTTGAAGTGTTTGTGTACGCTTAAAGCCTCTGCAGTATGTTAGCCGGTAGTCCGCTTAAGCTGGAATGGGAAGGAAATTTTTAAGCTGTGATTACTCTGTAGTGTGCAAGGAGAGGGTACGAGATGGGAGGATCAATCGAATCGGCCTGATAAGCCAAACTGTGCAAACTTGTTAAATGAGCCCTTTAGTATGCTCACTGAAGTTTAAGTCAGAAGTTTACATAAAAGTTGGGTGAATCATTTCAGTATACACTTTAAGCACCAAATTGAGAACCAGTGTAATATTGCTTAAGAGATGGAATGATGTCATAACCATGGTCAACGTTCTTTTACTCGTGAGGATGATGCATTTGTTTGGTGGCACCTTGTACTACCACATATTTCTGCGAATAAGCAACCCTATATGTCATGCATAATCATGGTTTGATTGGCGATTTTCAAAACAGAGGCAGCAACCTCTGCCTTCACAAGCAACTGGCATTAGACGCGAGCATTGAGATTAATCTCGCATTCTACATCGATAGTAAAAGCGTGGAAGAGTGAAAATATGGATAAATAGGTAAGAGTAGAAGCAAATCATGTACTAGCTTCCTGCGTTTAATTACTCAACAAAAGCTCTCTAGGCTTTTATGGCGCATTCAAGGCCACACCTAAACCCACATGTACTACTCTATAAATTTGGTGTCTTTTTTCCAATCCCCCACAAAAACGAATTAGTTATTAGCAGGGGTAAAATCAGAGAACTTGTGCATAATCAGTTAATTAACTATTGTGTTGAGACACAAACGATGAGTTATGCAACGAAGGTATTGTTGTCTGTGCTGTATAATATTGATCCTCCTTCCACGATTTCCCTGAATGCAGACTACTGCGTGAAGGCATTTCAAGAATCACTCAAGAGAGGGACGACTTAATTGCATCTAGAAATTATATCCATCAGGGTGTTCGGGTAGCCGAAGGCATATTTTGTGACTGG
>NW_020170658.1:8982-18459 GCF_000524195.1 Echinococcus granulosus | reverse complement strand
TTGTACAGAAATCTTGCTTTGCGGTCCTTTTCTTTCCCTACTGCAGTCGGTTATTAGTGACTAACCACCCATTCATCAGTTGAGATTATCAAGAATTGGAGGAAGAAGGGGAGGATAAGGTGTATAAACTGCCTGTGGTTGTTATGAATGATAAAGCGAAGTAGAAGCTAGAGGAAGCAGGACGACGTGGGCTGACGAAGTGACAGATTGGTAGATGATTGGACAGATATCTGTAAATCAAGCATGCTAATAAAATTTTCAACCTATTGACTGATAATAAAAACGAGTAAAAATCTTCAACGCTGCAACTTTTTCTCCCTTTGCTGACATTTACAAGGATTTTAAAACCCAAAATATCATGAGATTCATCATTTTTTTTAGTGGTCAGACAGACCAAACCTTTAGTTGAAACCGCGCTAAAGACTCCTTTCGAGCGCTCTCAAAATATGAATGCATTGTAAACCAGATAGATAGGGAGTAGTGGAATTACTTTTCCATTTAGCCTCCGCCTTTAAACCTAGTTAACTGATTTGGCATCTTAGAAAAGCTGACATCTTTTACTACCCAAGCTAAAATTACATTCGCATTATAGTAAGTTTATTTTTTAATTTTATTTTCTGTGAAAGCGATCCTTTCATATGCAAGAACCCATCCGGATCATTTCAGCCGGCCAGGTAAGGTCTTCATGCATGTGAGGTAGCAATATTACGACAACATTAACACGGTGGTAGAGAATGAGCAAAATGAAGACTTTTGGTATAACGACGTACATTAAGAAGGACTCACATTTGACATCACAGCAGAAGTTGCTTCCTAGCAAACAGAGCTAGCGCAGGTGTCCAGACTCCCCATTCCAATGCTCACAAGTAGGCGGACTTACCATTGGGCAGTTGATCTGGCCACGGTCAACACTCAGTTATTGTAATTAAGTAATCAGACTTCAGGATTATTACCAAGACGTTATGCTTTATATCTCTGGAGCAGCTGAAAATTTTTAACCTATGTGAAATGATAGTGTGGCAAGCACAATTAATACTGAAGGAGAAGTTCATAAAAGGATTAATATTGATGAGTTTAAATTTAGATTAAACTGCTTTTATGATCCATCCACTTTGATTGATAGCAAAATTATAGCTGCACTTATGTAGGAAAGACTTAGCAGCTTTCACATGTTATCATCTCATTTGCATTAGAAGTCACAACATCGAAATAGATGTTACATTATGTGTAAACACAAAACTATTACATTTGTTAGCAATAAACCAACTGAAGTCTCACACAGGCGTAAGAATAATCGCTTGTTGCATTATTGTGAGGACCATCCGTCAACTGATGTTACGTTAGCATGGATTTGCCCGCAACAATTGACGGCGCGTGATATGAAGCACTTTTGCAAACTGATTCTGTTTTTTTGAGTGGGGCCACAGCAGTCACTAACTCACTAAATCTTGATAAAATGACAAGAAAATATCGAAGAACCAGCACAAATGTACAAGTTACCACATCAAACATTTACTGTAAGGTAGTGACCTTGAGATAAACCAGTGTTAATTTACTTCAATCAGATCAGTGTGTCGAATCACACAAAGCGGTTTTACGTATTGAGTGTTTCTTTTACATTACATTAATTATTTTTCCCTGAAGTGAGCTTTAATCTTCTTTACTACAGGAATGCCAATGGAAGCAACGATAACGACGATGTCCTTGTCAAGATGAGCGCGTATGTTCAAAATACATCCTTAAAAGAAAGCAGATTCTTAATGATATAATTCAACATTTCATTAGGAAGAGTTTCTAATCCTTCTAATAAACGATAGTTATTGTCAACAGAAACACTGAAAGTGGGAAGGCTGAAGGCGAAATGTTGGATTAGCTGAGCATTTAATTGAGGCAATGGCCAATTCACACCTCCTATTCGGAGAAGCACTAAATCCAAATGAAGGTTGACACCGAATCCAATTCTATCCTAAATATTCGCACGTCCTCTTTGGAAACAGATGCATAAGCGCACCAGTGATCGAGACTTGATTTGCAAAGAAGGCCTCCAATGGTTGTCCAAACTGCAGTGAAAGTTCAGCAAGATCATTTTTTCTTGAAGATGCGGTGCAAATATAGGCGCTTATGTTTTGTTGGGCACACCGTCTATCAGAACAAGATTGCTGCGACCCCCTATTTGCCTGGAACATTTCACGATCTAAAAGCAAAAGCAAGCAATTTCCATCAATTATTACAAATCACTGCTACAAATTTAGGTATTAATCTCCTTACTTGCATGGGCTCACATGTTCTCCAAATTTGCAAAGGGCAGTACAAGCTGGATGAAATGAATTCCCATCCCAACTTAAAATAGGATGAACAGGCAGGTGGAAAAACGCGAGAGGAAAGTGGAGGTGGCCAGCGCCAGATTGCCCTGAGATGAAGGACAGCAGATAACACCAGCTAATTGTATTAAGTCGAGACTTGTTTTTACAAACTGGATATTACCTAACAGTAACCACTTGATTCTTCGAGAGAATAAGACTCACGTCGGGAGCTGCACACTACACATTATATTTGCTTGTAATGTGAGGAGTCCATTCGATTTCCTTTCTCCACTGACTTCTTACAATCAATAGATTCGCCCATCAAAGCTTGAACATCACCTCATTTTCTTGATGGCAGCGAAACACGACAAATTTACGACGAAGTATACAATAGGTTGATAACGATGGGTAAAAGATTGCTCCACTTACTATTTACACAAGTGAAGTTAGACTATGTAGAAATGAGGCAAACGTAGCTTCTATGGACAGATACCTCATCAATGACAGAGACGCTTCTTTTTCGACATTTGTGGTATCCCAGAAAGGCAAGATGTATTCGGCCATGTCCTACCCTCACGTCGTCCAGGGAGCACGAAGGTTAATTCAAGGCGGATTAAACTGTACCGGTATTAAGACATTCATAATGCTGTAAGTTAAAATCAAATCCATTCGTTGTGGCTTTTAATGCAATTCCCTAAAGCGATTTAAAATCGTGTGGAATTGAATGTACGCTGAGTTGGCCAGGTAAATGTATGTGTGAAGTTAACATTCCGAGGGCCAGATAACATCCACCCTACGTATATCTATACATCCCGTACTCATCCATCCTTCCATCACGTAACTATCTACCCATTATGTATCCATTCCTCTGTTCATCAATTCATTTACCCAAAGCTAAAATAATAGGAATGAGTGACCACTTAATTTTCGAGTAACTGTGATTGTGAGAACGGGTTTAGCGTGCACCAATCGCACCTCCACCAATGCAGAAGTTTCACTTTCGGACCACAGCGACGCACCACACTAATAGTCCTGTGCAGCCGATTGTGTCGTACTTGATCAGAAAAAAACCCCTCCGCGCACGTTTATTCCGCCCTTATTCCCAATGTCTACGCCATTGACAATTTTGATAATTGAAAGGTTAGGAACTAGGGCTTCTATGAGGCACGTGTAGGGGCTGACACATTCAACCCTATCGTCGGAATTGGGGATGGACAATGAAGACGCGTCGCATCAGTGTGAACCGAGATACGTGTCAGAAGCCTGACATGATTTGACGAATGCGTTAGCTAATTAGATCCGATACAGAGCGTTCAGCATAGCCGTGGTGTCTATCACGCTGTGCAAACTGCTATTTTGTGTTTGTAAATAGGCGAAAGTGCGATGAGTTCGTCTGCCGGCTATGCTTTTGATAAGAATCGCTGTTGCTTTTATGCAACAAAAACCACCCATATTTACACTAATCAGCGGAGAAAATACAGGCAGAGCATATGACAAATTCGAGTACCAAATTCCTTTGCTCTGGACACTTAAAGTCTTAATTGATACAAAAGCTATAATCGTTCAAGCACAAATATGATGAAACAAATAGCGGAGAACGGATTTTGAGTCTGCGCAATGTCAATAGGCACACCAGAAATTGGCCACCACTTGGGTCTCCCATTGTCTATTTAAGGCAGTTATCTCGCACTTACACTAAATTTCGTCAAAATGAAGGAGTGCTGTTCTATCCTTTCACGAGTACCCCATCCCTCTCTTCACTTTGCAAGCTATGCCGTGAAAACAACCATAGGGAGCATTCAAGCTAAATCGGAACCTAGTAGTTTTCGGATTGCTATGCAAACCTGCTGTAAAACCATGTTATCAGGTGCGACGTCGCATGCTGCGTTACACGCGGATGAGCGCATTCCTCAGCATTGAGGTGCAGGTATGGACTCCCGTATATCTCCTCCTTTCTAATCGAGGATTTCAAGCACAACCACGAGCCGATCCCGAGCATTGACGACCTCTACTTTGGTGGTAGCCAACCCATACACTGGATTGGCATTAGGCAGCACGTAGAACACGTGAATTAATTGATGGATACATGGACTGTTGAATTGTTAATTGGAAGGACGAATAAAAGCATAAATGGTTCGGTGGTTGGTTAAATCGACTGATGCGGTATAGGTGGTAGGATGTATGGGTACAGGACAGTTGATGAATGAATGACTGGTTGTTTGCCCAGATGGATGGCTGGTTGGGCAGATGGATGAATAAGGCTTGAAGAATACGGGCTGCATGTATGCGATATGAATACTCAGGTAGCCAACAGTTTGTGCTATTGTACAAAGGAATGATTCACCTAGCAGGACCAAATTGCATCCATGTTGGAAATTCACTCACCTTGCCGGAATTCCCCATGCCATAATTGAATGCTAGACCAGGTCTGCACATCATCTCTCGTGTTGTCTACCACTCCGACCAACACGGCCCCTGCCACCGTCTTCCTCACTGCCACCATCAACGCCGGCGCCTCTCCTACATTCGTCTTTTCACAGGTAGGTCAAAGCCTCTCATTATTTAGCTCATCATACCCTTAAAAATCTTAACCCTTTTTCAGTGTGTAGGCGCGAATACCAATGCAGTGAGCGATGAAATGTGAAAAGTAAACGGTAAAATAATGCCAGCGACTACACCACGTGGTAACCTCTGGTTCCCGTCACACCGTCGAGGTTGTGCTCCGTCGGGCTGGGTTAGTACATACAAAGGTGACGGGTGAGGAATGCTCGGGGTCGCTGGCCCAATTAAACACACCCTACGCCTTTATACTTAAGCCTATTTCCCCTACCTCTCCCACCTTCTTCTCCTCTCTTTTCTCCCATGCAATATTCGTATCTTAAAACTGTAGATCTTCCTCTCAGTTCTCTTCTTGTCAGGCTTGTGAATTCTTCAGTCTTCAGCCTTTTTAGAGAACTGTAAATGAATTTTTTCTTGTATTGGCTTTGTGTAATGTCAATTAACTATGAAGAAAATGGAAACTTTTGACAGACCACTTGGCAGATGGATGGATGATTCCGTCAAAACATAGAAAGAATAGAAGAATGTTTCAAGAACAAACCCGAAATTGGCCACTTAGTAGTGCTGAATTCTCTGCTTCAACCCTTTAGCAAAATAACAAATATTCAAAATCTTAAATTTTACTAATTTGATATGTTAAGAGCATTAAGGGTGTTTGACTAATTTGGGTCGACGGCTTTCGTGCGCGAAGATGTGACCTCTAATGACATGGGGTATTTCGTGCCCAACACACAAATTTCATGTCTATAACGTCAAGTTCTAGCTTTATTAGTACTTATTTGAAGGCGATGCGTAACTACCAGTTAGTTAGAATTTCAAAACCTACAAACTTCGCGTATGTCCATTCTTTAACTCGTCGGATGAACGAATTAATTAAATGAAGGAATACTTCTCACCTGTTATTTGCATATATCCATACATACACATCAATTTACTTTGGCGAAATACGGTGAAGCATGATTCAAGTGTCGAGCTGAAATTGCACTATACAGAGAAAAATGATTTTTGCTCAGTGCAAAGAATAATATGTAACTAAATTGCCTAAAAGTGATTTAACTTAGCTTATAATCAACCATTTTACAAACCTTTTACCAATACACCACAGTGGAAAATTCTCTTTCCAGCTTATCATAATCTGTAACAGGTTTATCAAAGCACGTCTTCTGCAAATTAGTACAAAATCCATCCACCAGCTAGCGATGAGGTTTCCTCGTACATGTACTATCGCCACATTACGCAGTAAACGAGAGTAGAATTTACGAGTCAACAAGTAGGTGTGGTGAATGATCAAATAATGTCAAAATATGAAAGTACTTAAAGTAGGCAAGTATTTAAAATAAAAACATGGAACTATGATATAGGCCAAATGACCTAGTGTTGGGCAAGCATTGCAAATTAGAAGGTTGGCAAAGGCCTATTAAAGACCACCTTTCCTACATTTATTTAGCATTCACTCCTTTGGCCTAGATTTATTCATTTTATCCATTTCCTAATTAAGTCATCCCAATATAAACATGTCATTCTCAAGCACTTATTGCAGATTCGTCAATCCACCAAATTATTTCCTAAGCCATTCATTCACTTATTCACCCATCTAACCTCCATGCCATCCATATTTTTCTTTCTTATGCCAATACATCAAGGCAGATTCCATTTTTGCAGCTAATGATTGCTCTATAATTTAGTAATATAGTGAATGTGGAAGGAGCTCCTTAGCCTGCATTAGGATATCTCACTGATAGGTCGGAATAGGGAGGACATGAAGGAGGGAAGCGGACTATCAGACGAAGCTAAGTGAATGCTCATATGTTTCCTTGTAGATGGAAAGCAGAAATGAGGAGAAGTTGGAATCCCTATTTACAAAATCGAGCTCTTACTCCTACTTTGTTGCACCACTTAGAGTCGGTATGTGCAGGTGCCTGGCTTGATCAAAGTACCAGCTGAATGACTAAGGCATGCTTGTGATATCAACTTTAGTCTGCTTGCACCAATGTTTCAATTCAGTCCACCGTAATTGACTTCTGCTTCACCTACTCATGCAGCAGTAACTGCTAAGCACGTGCATCACCACTGGCACAAGCAGTGCTAACCATGATCAGTCCTCTTTTCCTGAATTCAGCTGAGGTGAGATGATAAGTGGCTACAGCGTAGTGGAGGCAAATGCCGAATTAGTGCCACACAATAAACTCGTATTTGTGAAATAAAAAATTATGGGTCAAAGCAAGAATATACTGCGACTACGCAGCACTGAAAATGGACTAGCCAAAGAAGGAAAAATTGCATGGCAATTAAGGCATGAGTAGTAAATGCTGCGATGGAAGTGACGACACTCTGTCAACTAGTGCCGATTCCAACAGGACTGATTGACCTCTTAACCAGTTGCAGTCAAACAAATGATTCCACTTATAATTTTGGCTCAAATAGCACAAAATGTGAGAACAAAACACTTTGCAAAGGGAATTTTCCTTGGTAGGAACTCTATTCATCTCAATATGTCTGGTTTGGAAGTAAATGGCATATCTTAGGACAAATGCACAGCGCGCTTGTATAAGTGCGAATTTAGAACTGCTAAAGGCATTAACAGGTGATACTTCTGCACATAAACTAATACAGGTTAAACGCAAGAGGATATCAAATTACACCGAGCACGATCTCAGTCGATGTTTGATGCATTTCGATGGAGCACTTCTCCACTATTAAAACTTGTAAATGTCAGTTACTGAGGGTATTCACCTGCCAAACTCTGGGTAGCACTGCTACTATTTCTTGCCTAATATCACCTTATTTGAGAGACGAAATTGAAGCCACTTTCCTTTTTCACAACTTCGTGGATATGTTTGACCGAAATAAGTTGGGCCAAATAGTTTACTTACTCTTGTGATAAGGCACTCGCTACAGCCCCGAGGAAGATGCGTATATCTTTCCTGTAGTCTACTGGAACGTCTTTAGTGATGGCTGTGTTGGCCCCCTTTAGAATCGCCTCTACATCTGCCGTAGCATTGTCACTAAAAGAGGTGATTCTAAGACCCTTAGGAGAAATACACCAAGGACTAAATGGATGCGATATACAATTTGGAGCCAACAAGTCCAAATGAAACCTACTAACTACGGAGCAGCTACACAGACGAATCGAAGCATTTGAATGACCGTACCAGCCACCGTATTCGAAGGGGATAACTTTGAGGTGCTCAGTCTACATTCAGCCATGAGCACTTGCTAAATAAAATGGGAACAAAATGAGATAGGTGACATTTGGAAACCTGTGAAACATACTGGTAGTGTGCAGACCGTAGCAGAAATGGTTCTACCAATATCGAGTCCATGGTATCTTTAGATTTACGCGATAGAACGCATTTTATTAGAGTTGATTTCGAAAGACACCAGCCTTAAGCAAAATCTCCAGGTCCTTAGACATGCGCTAAACAAACAATTACTAACTGAACTACTGTCTCTCTTACGACAGCCTTTCTTTGCATTTCTGATGCAACAACATACCACATATTTTTACATGTTTATAATGATTACTTGAATTCAAGCTACTATTAACATGAAACATCGGCCAACTGTGGTGCTTCCATAGAGGTGCTGGAAATGCGAGGACATGGTCATTTTGTAGTGACACTGGCTACATGTGCCGCGTTCGAGTTTTGAATGTAGCAGAAATAATAACAGATGATCACAAGTAAGTTGTTTATGCGTCTACAACTCACTTTAACACAAATTCACTAAGAAAGTATGAAAATTGAAGAGGCATGAAGAATGGTTCAAAGGCAATTTCAAAAGTAGAATGAGAAGCAGTGCTGAAGTAGTCAAGACCTAGGCAGCGACTTTTGTTAAAGCAACGCTTACTGACCAACAAAAGGTCTTTACTCGCAGATGCATTAGTCTTGCAATCGCTTCCTCCTGTCTGTGTACTAAAGTTTGCTCTAGTTTGAAATTTTTACCGAATTTAAATCATCCTTTTTTAAATGGAGAACCGCGTAGACATCTCTGAAGGACGTTGATCTGTGCCATTAGAACAGAATTCTTATCTGTCTGCCACATGTCTAGTAGCTTTAATGCTATTCTTAAAATATTACTCACCTACTACACCTCACGAGTATGGTTGTTCAAGCTTCTGCCTAGAAATTGGACAAAATGACCAAGCACCAATTTTTCTCGATATCTGCAGTGCCATGAACAAGTACAATGGAGGATTCTATCAGTTGATTAAAAAAGAATAGGAGAGAATTAATGCCACGTCAAAATGTATTTGAGAGGTGGTATTTTGACCTTTAACCCAGGAACAATCTATGGCTAAGATTCATAAAACTGTTTTTAAACCTGTTAAATGCTACTAAATATTCACTCTTTACACTTTTGCAAATTAGGCTTTAAATTTGGAGCCAAATTTATAAACACAATCGAAAGGCATTTTAATCTATCTTTGAAAAAGTCTTGTCCCTCTTAATGCTATGAACTTGCCAGTGCACAGCACTCGCATATTTAGACGCGCTTGATAATCATCAGCCTCATTTTTGAGGGAGCCGTATAACGACTCACTATGAGTGAAAGTGGTTAAAAAAGGGAACACTGCTTTAAAGATTCATACCTAAATCTTTTCTTGAAGCCCGAG
>NW_020170658.1:7778-8882 GCF_000524195.1 Echinococcus granulosus | reverse complement strand
GAAGAGAACAAGACAAAGAAATGCCACAGATTTCCTCGAAACTTTGCGAAGTGAAATTGCCAGCAAATATCATGACGATCCGATCTTTATCTCCACCGATTTCTGGTAGCTGCTTCTTCTTCACACTGTTGGTGACAAGCTTACAATTATGCAGTTATTTTGTGTTTTCGACTAGAACTGTTGTAATGTGCCTTACCACTTTTACACCCTGTTGCAAATGTCATAACCTGTGTTGCCAGCTTCTAGAACACAAAGATTTAATGTTGATAAGCTGTCAAATAATCAAAAGGCAGGGACATAATAGCGGGCATCTTTGGTAACCGATTTGCGTGTAAGCACAAAGATCAGACTTATGTGTACGAACCCGGATAATGAAGAGCACCAGAGACTGCTATTTTTTGGAGGTTGTGCACTATAGCTGGTTAGGCTAAAACAGGCCCTTTTTTGTTCGCATTTCACAATTCACCGATTTCTGTGGGTTACGCCATCCTAATCAATTCGAAGGCACTATCTTCGAAGCCAGTTTTAGGATAACCTCATTACTATTAGCAATGATAGTTCACTTTTTACTATTCCCTCACGCATCCTAAACTTGGTCATGACGCCTAAATGGTGCTCAAAATATATCACAAAGAAAGCTGCATTAGGAACACCATGTCCTGCGTATCCTCGTTAACAACGACTGAAGGTCACGATGGGACACTGCAACGCGTGCTTCCACAGACAGCGCAATTTATTTCTCCATTCCTGTACAAACCAGCACAGGACACTGGGTCTCTGCCCAAGTTAACAGAGCAAATTTTTCCATTTCTCTCTTAAAATCAAAACATACAGTAACTTCGTGTTAGTAGTTACGGTAATGCAATCACGCCAGTAGATGGCACGATGTTAGTCCTTCGTGGACTAGTTAAATGACATAGAGGTGTATGCGAAATCCTATGTCCCTAGTGAGGATGAAGGTTTTGTCGCAACATGGAGTTTTGCCAATACTTTATGAACTGAGCATTAAATGCATCCTGTCTTACGGATTTGGGCGAGCTGCCTTCACAAGTGTGAGGGTGTGTATTTTCATGACATGAGACATTTTGCCCTATTGTTTAATTG
>NW_020170658.1:6396-7678 GCF_000524195.1 Echinococcus granulosus | reverse complement strand
CTATACCTCTTTTCGAAAGAGAAAAGAAAAGTGGATTTTACCAACTGATAAGGTCAAAATGCATTTCTTAGTTTTCTCACTGGAGGACCCCACCATAATCAGACACTGTAAGGAAATGCAAGTCATACCCAATCCAAACAACCACAATACACTGATTTTACATCCAATTTATCAAGCTGTGCGTTTCCCCGTCCTTTGTTAAATGGGCCTCAGCACGCTTTCATTTCTTGCATGAAAGCTAACTCAACTGCATATCCCTTCCTTGAAATTCACCTTCCTCTTTCGCACCCACTGTTCCTCATTATAACGGCTGCTTAAACGAAGTACGCAAGTTTTATTAAATCCTGTGTGGGAGAGCTGAATGACATCCACAAATGCAAACAATACTGTAAAAGTGCACTCCAAGGCTGCTTCCAAAGAGATGCTGCTTGGAATAGGCATTTGAATGATAAGTTAGGTGGATCATCCATCTCTCCAACCAATCTTGCATTCAGCCAGTTTCAAATCATGCTACAATCTGGTTGGTGAGATTGAAATCATTTCTCACCTCACCTCTCAACGCATTGGTGAAGACAGAGTCGGCTGCAAGGAAAAGGCTCAGTCTCGTTTAAATTGTGCAGGAAAACAGCCATGCGAATGATTGTGACCGTGTTGCAGCAAGGCACTTAGAGATGGCAGCGTGCTCATCTGTCACGTAGGTGCACCGGTCTAGCTGAGCTTCCAATGACTTTGCGAAACAAGATCAAAATGTCATAATATTAGCTTATTCTAAATACATTATCCTGGTAAGTAAAAATATTAGTTGTTTTACTCAGAATCGTACCATAGGCCGACTGAGAAAAGCGTTATGAATGTTGGAAAGAGCCCAACCTTAAAAGGATCAGCAATGTAACCAAGAAATTCAATGCCACATCACATAAAATAAGTGATTGAAACGAGCTGTGTAAAAAGTTCTTAAGAATAACGAATAGTTATTTAGCAACAGTATATGCATCATTCTTGCAGTCTTTTCTTCCCACATACGCAAGTGGATTCATCGTTGGCGAAATTTCACTTCGATTCGTGCAAAGGCTCGTGGACATTCCCGACTGACGTAATTTTGTGCTCCTGAGTCGGAATACTAATTTACAGGCAATGCTGATGAATACATTCAACTCTATGCAAGGTAGAATAAGCGCCTAAATACTGCACGTAAAAGGCCCTTAAAATACCTAAAACTGGCAAATTAGAGTGTAGATGACCTAGAAGTTTGACACAGATTGCAGTGATAAGGACAGTTCGG
>NW_020170658.1:4016-6296 GCF_000524195.1 Echinococcus granulosus | reverse complement strand
CAAAGTGACGCAAAATTTACCAAACCTACGCGGACGGCGAGAATAATGTCTAGCTTACTCTTTCTAATTTCCAAACGCATTTTAGAGCTGCCTCTCAAAGTAGCCTAAATTTCCCATCAATTGATGGCGACTCGGCTGTGCCAGACTTTGGATCATGATGTAAGGTTCGCAGCTGTGTGCGATTTCTGATCGTGGATTGCAGTTCCATCGCCCCATTATTCATTTGAACTCAAGAAACTGGCATTGCCATCCGCATTTCTAAGTTTTAGCAACCCTTCTGTAGACCTGATGTTGTACTTCTGTCCTTATTGCCTGCGCACATTCCAGTATCACCGCAGTCTCAGATGTCACGTCGAAGGCGAGCATTGGGGTAATTGGAAAAGTTAATTGTTTTATTGAAAGCAATGAGAGCACACATTTCAGCTGACTTTATATCCATGCTTTACAAGCAAATTATAAGTTTGATTTCTTTATCTGCCTTCGGTTATCCTTAATAAGATGAATCCATTTCTTTCCAATTGCCCATAATCCGTTTGCTTCAAGACTGCATCCAGTATGTGTGTGGTCTGTCAACTATCCTTTCAGAATGTCACCTGCCTCCAACATCACAGAGACCTAATTCACGCAGATATTCCTCGTCCCACTGCCTTGCATTATGCTAACCGATACATTTCACGCAATTTTGTGCATTCGCCCACACATATTCCTCTTATTTTAAATAGGGATAGGAAATAGCGCTCTCCGACGTTTACTGAAATATCATAAATTCATAGGATATATGAAATTGCGCGTTCGAGGTGAGAATTGCTCAAATGCAAGGCAAGTATTCGAACAAGTAAAAAATTTCTTTGGCTCTACTTCTATAACTTGCGAGACTTTGGGGCAATGAGGATCTGAGCCGCAACCCCCCCCTCCCCCCTGAAATCCGGTACATTCAGTAAACCATAAACGGCTTTGCCTGCTATGCAACTTCATGAGAATGCAATTTCACTTAACTTCCACTGTAGCTTGGGCTACTGCTGAAGGTCTTGTTTGTCAGTCATGCCTCCAACGTCAGTGCCTTCGTATATTTGTTTCCGAGAAGGGTGCGCGTAAGCTGGCATAGAATAGGATTTGTTGCAGATTTCTATTGTTTAGGATCCTCCGAATGGTAGAGGAGAGTGCATTTTGATGTTGAGCCTTATAGTCTACCTCGGTGTTCCTTACAAGGACATGGTATCACGAATTTACGATGCTGATGGCGCCGCTGCAAGTAGTGGAGAGTGAAGTCCTCCTTTTATGACTACAGTTTTATGCGTTTTAACTTTCATTGTATTTATATTTATGTAAACGTGTAAGAATGTCTTCACTTTTTGTTTTTATATCTAATTAACCAAGCATAGTAAATTACAGGTTGTAAAGCAACATAGTTCATCCAGAAGGCGTAGCACAACACTCCTCTTTAAAACAGTTTGATGCCGAGTGCAATAGGCACGGAGAAATGCTCGTATTAACAGAATGCTGGCATTTTCCGTTAGACAGACTGTGGGGTCGGATTTACGATGGTAGTTTAAGGCATCATTTATTTTGGTGACAGGCAACGCTAGCTCTCCAACCTCAATAGACTGCACTTTCCCTCGGTGGCATGGCTATTAAGCTGCGACTGTGCCCTTTCATCCCCAAAACTGTCCATTGTTAATTTGTCTTATATGCTGATACCAGAAACAGACCTAATGCTGCTTCACTATAACTTGCATTCTAGCCTGATTCACAAACAAATGTACTAATTCCTTTGACCCAGTATCGGGGCAAAGCATCAACGGAGATTGTAGCAGATATGGACTATGGAAACTGCTGAAACAACTGAGGGGATATGAGCTTGTCAAAAGCAGTGCTGTGAGGGAAGAAGTGAAAAATACGAAGCTGAAAACGACGAGTTTGATGGCAAGGTAAGAAAGTTTGCAGAGTGGACAAAAAGCGAATGATTTCGGAGTGGAACTATAAAGTTCTCTTTTGCATCTGGGGAAGTCTAGTCAAAGAGTGAGTTATATGGGACCTGTGGCACTGGCAAGATATGGTAGATCCAAGACAATTTTGCTAATATATTTGGCTGATTAGCCTGCTCAAACGACAGCAAAGATGGAATCTCCAGCGCATGATTGTGGCTGCAGGGACAACGGGTGGGCTGAGAGAGCATTTACAGCAGTGTTCTGTAAGACAGGGGCCGAGGAAACGGGCGACACCAGAAGTTGAGGCTTACATAGTGAAATAATTGAGTGTGCAAAGTGGTCTAAATTTAAT
>NW_020170658.1:2807-3916 GCF_000524195.1 Echinococcus granulosus | reverse complement strand
CTAAGTTTTTAATGATATCAAACAGCAGTATTGTAGAAGGGGACCGCATGATGCAGAATTTTCGTAGCCATCTTTTGCAAAACACTACAAATGGCACACCTAGGACGTAAAGTGGACTAATATTGTTATTGTTATTGTTATGAACAGGCTACAGTGATTGGGAATATGCATATTTGGAATGAATTTTCTCCCTCGTGGGGAGGATGATGCTCATTGCCTAAATGCTGAGTATAAATAAACATGGAATTTAACTGCAACATCATCGTTTGACACAGTCATAACCAGTTTAATAACTTGTTAAATTTTCTACGGCGCAGTCTAGATTGCCTAACTGACATAATCAAAATAGGCAAACATTTGAACTGAATTTGAAATGTAGGAATCCAGCTAGGATTTTGAATGAATGAGAAATTACTGGCTGCTTGTTAGGCAGAAAAGCATTCGAGTGCAAATTCCATTATGTTGTACAAATGGATTTCATGCAGTTGTGTTGAGCTCCACAAGAAATTAGTTTTGGAAATGTGAAGCCAAAGGGAGTTTGGGTAGTCACGAAAATTATGAATAAAATAGAGACAGGGAGATTAAGGGAAAAACATTAACCAAATTATCATGCGTTCCTTTAAGGTGGCATTTACGTGGAGCAGAATGGATAGAAGGAGGGATGCATATAGGGACGAAGAATATTTGTCAAATGGTGACAGTCGTACTTTGCATCGTTTTATGGGGTAGACCAACCAGGACTTCAGATAGTAATGGAGCTCCAGTTACGTATATGATCAAGCAAATATTATTTAGTAAAAAGTTTGGTAGGAGTATTTCTCTTCCTCCATTTACTTTGTTTTAAGCTTTCTTTAACAATAATGTCCGCATTCACCTGGATGACTTTCATAAGTTGCGTATGAAGGAAGTTGTAATCAGACCACTTTTAAGCTCCTATATACTTGCCCCTATTTTGCCTAAATTGATTTGCTTGAAGGAGATGGAAGACATTGAGGCATCGTAAATACTAATCATACAACATTTTGCCTTCTGGGTCTGATAAAAGGGCCGTTGTATTAAGCCACTGCATATTTCTCTTGCGACATTAACGGAGAATATAGACATGGAAC
>NW_020170658.1:0-2707 GCF_000524195.1 Echinococcus granulosus | reverse complement strand
GTAAAACATCTCAGTTCTAACTTGGTGTTCAGATTAAACTGATGTTGAATCAGTGTGAGGAGCAATTGCAAATGCCTGACGGAATAAGTCTAACCGCCTATAAAAACTGAGAAGCCTTCCTTGTGTGCACTCTGGTTGTATCAAACAGACAAATCATGCCAGTAACTGTCACGTACATTCGTCTTATTCCAGATATGCCCAAGTAATTCAAACACCTTGGCAAGGTCAGTGCCTAATGGGCGGAAGTCATTGCATCTTCTATCGAGGCTCCTGTTTGAGTGCGCCTCACCAAGAACACGAAAGCCATTCAGAGATTGAATCTCTTCTGCGTGAACAGAAAGTCAACTTAACGCAAGCGAATTACCAGTTCTACTTCCTGCTCATGCTGCAAAACTATGCCACTAGTTTGTCCAATTTGCTTCCTACACTTCAGGTACCACCGTCAACTTCAGGTCCATTTTAATGCAATGCACACAGGTACGTACTCCCAAACGCCTCTCACTCTCATCTATTTCGCATTTAAATCTCGAGTGTTCTTCATCCATTTCCGTTTGAGTATATATACCCTTATTATTTAGTACAATAAGGCAATATTCTGAGCGGAGATTTTAAAAAATATCCTTCAATCACTACAGAGTTGGGACGTTTCACGTGCATTCCTTGCAAAACCACCTACCGATTCTTTCCCTGTCTGCAAGGTCATATGAGTCACTTCCACAACGGCAAGTTAACTCGACGTTTAGTGCTGAGGTGAAGAAGTTTTGACTTCAAAACCATATGTAAAATTCTGTTCTGATGGGAGCTTCACCCAAAATGTGAAAACGATACTAGCCTCCACGATAAATGAACTGTCCATTACTTTGCCATTTTAAAGCATGCACAAGCATACCCCTGTAGAGATTGAGAATTTTGCTTCTCCCTAGGGATGCTGACTCGCTCAAATGAAATTTCTACATTGGAAGACTACTTCTTCTGTCTGTTTATGGAGACAAGACAAACAGGTAGGTTAAACTCGCCTTTCGTGAGTATTGCAAATGACCTAATATAACTTACAATTTTTGGCAGAATTTCAGGCTGCCTCTTTTCTTCCCCAGTTCTTTCCTGACTCAATTTTAATGAACTTTGGTGCGTGGGTCTTAACAAGTCGGTTCTGCACAAAAGTTTAACCACTTTTTATTTGTTACGTGCTTGCTTTCCCATTTTAGATCAGTACGATGTACCCATATGCGACTTTTGTAGTGGACCTAATTGTGAGAGGTTGTTCTACTTGAGAATCAGAGGCAAGTTTGCCATTTATTGTTTCTCTACCATTATACAATAAGATGGCAATGTTTAATGTCAATTTGCATAACATAAATGAGGTGATATTGTGTCTTTGCAGGTAGCGATTCCGTTGTAGAATTGGTTTCAGCATTGTCAACTCTAGAGCAGCCTGCTGTAAACATTTTACCATTCATCTTGTAACGATATAGATGAAGATGATGATGAAGTGTGTAATTAACGTTAAAAATAGCTTTCTGTAGCATTCACACAAGTTGGTAAGGACTATGTCAAAGTGAGGCTCAAGCAATTCAAATGGATAGGCATTTCCATCGATATTAGAGTGGATCAGTGACAAATTCAGTATATTAAAATGGATGGGAGAGAAGGGGCTGATACGGAGGAGACAGTAAACATGCATGAGACAAGTGTGCAAGAATAGCAAGATAAATTAAGGAAAGAAAAATGGGAAAACAGTATAAAAGCTAGGAAAGGCAAGAGGAAGCGAGTAATTGGATCAAGAATATAGGGGGAAGAGATAGAGAAGTTAGAAATGGTGGAAATGGTGGCGCTTATTTAGACCCAGTGGTAGGAATGTTTTTACAATTTGTTGGTCATGATGTAGTTAAATTAAGGCGAGAAGAGGTGAGACTGCAAGGGGCTGTCAAGCTAACTGAGGGTTGTGGGCACGCACCTAAAAGAAATCCAGACATTCGAACACATTCGACTCAATCTCAAAAATATCAGTTTTGCAGCTCTGGCAGGCCTTTAGTTTAGCTGTTAATCATTTCGACTTTGTCATTATAGCTTTGGCTGCACAAATTACACAAAGGAAGGGCACAGAAGGCTAATGTGGACAGTGCTAGCATGCACTCTGTTGCCATTGCATGCGTATTAATGGAAATGGCTAAGCTAGACAAATCATTTCCAGATTAGCCTGTGCAATCTCAGACTATGACATGTGTGCTGAGTACAGTATACTGACATTATTCACAGTATTCTCAGAATTTTCAGTTTCATGTTTGCATTCATATACCAGGCAAACCAACAGAAACTTAACCATAATTACCCAAAACATCAAATTGCTATTCTCATTATGAAAAAGTCATGACCTTTAAATTTCAATTAAAATTAGGCCAAAACATGCCATACAGCGGAACAGGAGCTTCTCTTTGTCAATAAAATGTATAGAAAGTGGCACCTTTAGCATCAGATCAGTAATAAAACGTATCATCACTTGAGGCCTTGTGTAGACCTGTATAAAGTATCCATTTGTAGCAGAATATAAAAATCCTACTCATATCCTGCTAGTTTTTAGAAGCAAGCCATTTAAATCAAGATATTTGACTATTAGGAGTTCTCCTCTTTGCTATCTGGTAGGCAGAAAGATTGATACGTTAAAATAAAAAGTCGAATAAAATTTCTCCATTGTGTGAGATGCTTTACT
>NW_020170659.1:27781-38409 GCF_000524195.1 Echinococcus granulosus | reverse complement strand
ATTTCTCTAAGTGCTTTCGTATTACCTAGACAAAAACACTTAAATTCATGATATCAACTTATTAGCAATCCAAACTTTCCAATTTATTCGGACGTAGAACGTCTCTGAGATTTGACCCCTAATCGTGTCTTTCTAGCGGGTTCCGCATTTTTGCTCTATTATCATTACTTTCACGGCTTCATCAGTAAAATAAATAGGAAAATAAAAATAGAGCCTACCGACGTTAAATCAATGCCACTTCTGATTACCTCTGATGTGGTCCGCTAGATCTCATGCATCATCCACGGGCTGTGCGTGAGTGCAGTCACAAAGACGTCAAGCTGAACTTTAGAAATAAATGAAACTGCCAAAACAACGTCTGACATATTGGTGGTTATTTTAATGCGTCAGGTTGCGCTTTAATTACTGTTAAGAATTTGCATCTGCATTCATTTTAGAGGAAAATTGGCATTCACTGTAACGACTTAACATATTTATGCCATACAATCAAAAATGAGGGCTGTATAAAAAGCTATCTGCTGGAACAACCAATTATGCTTGGCGCACAGAATATAAGCCATAGGCTAGTAAATTACATAGGTCAAGCA
This sequence comes from Echinococcus granulosus, assembly GCF_000524195.1. NCBI lineage: Eukaryota > Metazoa > Platyhelminthes > Cestoda > Cyclophyllidea > Taeniidae > Echinococcus > Echinococcus granulosus. The sequence continues at coordinate 37,822 of NW_020170659.1, read as the reverse complement.
GGATCAACAGCTGTTGGTGAGAAAAAGGTGACTTACTACATGATATAATGCACCACCCAGCATCTGGCAAGAAGGTCTGCTTGCTTGCATCAGTGAATCCAAACGTCACATGGTAAATGATGATTCACTACGATCGCTACCACGAATGGCTGGATGGAAGAGGAGGGCGGGTTAATGAGGCTGGCCTTTGTTCAGGACAGTCCTACCTCTCATGCCATATCATATGGCAATTCGCATATTCGCTCTTTATTGCTTACTTTCTCTCATCCATCCTTCTATCACTTCATTTTACCTGCTATCTGTCTAGCATCTATTTATCTGCAGAAGCTCGCGGTTATCTTCTCACTACTTCCACAAGTCTGTTGAATCGTTGGTTGCAATATTTTCGGTTTCCACTCACGAATTAAAGGCTCCATATAATCATTGAATGAATAGTTGCGTTTCCTGCAGTCCGTGGTATGTTATTTTGCACCGATGTCCTGAAAAATGCAGGAAGCTGCATGGTTTGCGACTGGTTTGGTGTGTGCGGTTTTCGTGACCTTCTGCCCTACAGTTCACATGAGCTGGTGGTGCCATCAAAGGTCAGAGGAGAGTTGTCGAAATTCGGCCATGATAATAACATCGTTCTAGTTAAGGAGATTCCATGCTATGACTACGTTCGATTTGCCTGACATTAGTAAAAAAGCGATCCTATTTGGATGACGAATTTTCGTGCATTGCTTCATATTCTGTTTTCATGGAGGCCATCAAGCAGGACAACTGAAATGTGATGTTGCAATGGATAGTTGTTTTCTGGAAGTGCAACGTGTTGAGAATTACCTCGGATTTATCAGCACCACCATGTGTTAAACCTAGAAATCACCAATGCACAGCTAGCAATTTTAGACTATGAGGAGGGTGGTAGCCATCCTGTGAGTATGACGTCAATGGCTTAAGTTTTTTTTCAGCGAGAATTACATAATGGCAGTCATGGTAGAAGTTTAACTAGTTTACAGTGTCAGCTGGCAAGAAAATATTTGTCTGTTGAGCCGACATCTCCGCTTATGCTGACTGTGGGCCGATCACTTTAGCATTTATTGCAACATGCCTTTTTCATAGCCCGAATGCAAAAGAAATTCGCTAAAAAAGACCGCGAAGACAAAATTTCACAAATTCGTGGTATAGCGTCCTGGAAGGGAACGTCTGGCCGACTTTTCCATCAACAAACCCTGCTCAGCGAAAAACCTCCACGCACATTTTTTGCATGGACCAACACTTAAGACAGCCACTGGCGTCATATCATCCACGAAGTGGCACTGCTCCTCAATATTCATCTACTTGATTAATATAATCCAAGATAATTTCCACCACGTGAACATTCCGACTAATGCTTTTTGTTGAATGCACTTGCACACATACCCACACCTTATTACCGCACCTGCTTTCATGTGGGATGTAAAAGGAGAAAATTACTGCCATTGGAATGCGTTCGTGGCGGTTAAGTGCAAAAGTCACCAAACAACAAGGCAGCATCAGACTCCTAGTGTTGTGAAAACAAATGTGTTGAATTTTCTCCTCTAGCAGAATTTTTCCATGACAAAACTGATCTGTTTCTCACAGTGCCTCTGCACAACTCCTATTTTGAGACAATTTCATTGTTATGCACAATGTTCCTGTCAGATGTGCAAAAAATGAGTGCTTTTTGGATATGAAATAAAGCGGCTTTGAAGCAATAATAATTCTTAAAATCAATTATTTTTTATGATAATGAAGAGAAGACCTTATTTTAATTCTTTGTGTGTAGGTAGGCTCTGTGGTATTTTAACGTACTTATGGGCGTAAACACGTTTTCAAAAGCATGTCAACAATTTCAAAACAAATCCTAAAGTTAGTTAATGAAATATGTTAGAATCAACTTGTCGAAACATTTTAATTATTCTTAAAGTAAAAATGCAATCCCAATTGTATTAGTGAATTGCTTTAATGTTTTCTCAAATTGATAATCTAGTTGATCATGGAGTTCCACGTTTACCCCATCTGATCTTGAATCTCGAACCTTGTGTCTCGCATCACGAGCATACGATTGCACTGCCAATTTATCCTAAACCATTAAGCATTCACAAATGGCAAAACGTTAAAATGTTACATCGCAATGATGGAAAATGTTTCGTGTAATCCATTGGAGTAGAAATATTTGCATATGCAATAAATGTCGGATGATAACGACATCGGGCAATATGGCATATCGGTTGGTAAATTAACGCCATAGTCAGAACTACTTAGTTTTAAATGAAAGGTGACCAATAGGAGCAGCATTAGCAACAACGTTTCTTAACCATACTCAAACATTCTAAAAGAATCCATTGACTAGTATTAAGTGTGATTTGGAAATAGGGTAATAATTATCGCCCGTTGCCATAGGTCTTACTGTTTATTCACTTACAAAGGCCTCCAAGTTAGGGTTTTGCCAGCACTACATCCATAAATTTTATTATTGATAAAAATACCGCCATGATAGGCAACAGGATATAAGGAATTCCACAACAAATCTTTTGCAGTTAGCTTAGTTATAAAATGTAGACGATTAACTGCTTGAGAAGAATTGATTCTAAGTAAAACAGCATGTGATGAAATCTGTTTCAATGAAAGGAGGCGTGAGCATCCGCAAAAGAACTGCTCTAGGGTCTAAAATTTATCTTCTGTCTAGATAGTGCGTATGTCTAAGTATGGACTCTTAACACATGGGAAATATACTACGGCAGATCATATATCCCACTCCATGTCTAGGCGCTAAAGCTAAAATCAGGCGCTTCAGGTTTGACAAAAATTCGAGGCTATATGTGATGATTAAAGGTGATGGAAATGAAGACACGGAGAGACTGAACATGGAAGTAATCGCAGGGAGCTCTGAAGGGTATTGTATACCTACTAAAACAAAATATACACAAATTTATGCAGATCATGAAACACTGCATCAAATGATATGGCGGGAAAGGAGATGGAGATGGGTACCATCCTCAGCATCTGTTATGTAGCTGTCTGCTCACATCACACTCATTGATGCAATGCGCTACATCAATGCGTGTGCAATAAGAGCTAAATTGAAAGTGAGTTCACTCAACACCCGCTGAAATACCGCAGTGCATACAAACGCGCCACATGTGGAGCAGCGTATTCACAGCATCAGTGCGAGTGATCAGTGCAAGTCCAAGAGAAATGAGTGTAAACGTAGGTGAGACAATTGTACTCTACGGTGTCTTGTTGCTCAACATCGCGGCCTTCACTAACGATGGATGGATATGTGGAAGGCTCTACTGGCAGAGGTGCCTCGAGGCATCATACGTGACACTAATTATGGTGGGTGTCCTCACAACGACTATTGTGCTCTCCCTCATCGTCACCATCGTTCAAGCAGTTGTCACATTCATCGATTCTGACTCCAGCGTGTCACAGACTGCAAGTGAGCGCAAAAGTGCTTACATGCCTCGTGACAATTCTCGATGTGTTCGCCATCTTCCATCACTACAGTGACCTCTCAGTGCGCATGTGGAACCACATCATTGCTGGTGTATGTACGGGCATGGCCATGGCAATCGCCATCACTAAACTCAACTACGGCTATATTGCGAATTAATGATGTCCGCATTTCTACGCAGTCTCTCTTTTCTCTTCTGACGTGCATTTCTCCTACTTTTTAGTGAATCATTATCACCTCATGTCAACTCGTGTCTGAACGAATACTGAGCATAGTCTGCAGGAATGCATATCATATATGCTTTTGCTGGTGGCGAATTATTACAGATAGATTTGGATTGGTGAGTTGCAACGGTGCATTTCCCATGTATTAAGTAAGCGTCCATGCTCAGACATGCGCACAACCTGAAGAGTTTGATATGATCCACACTGTAGAGCATTTCATTATCGGGTCCTCACATCTTCTTCATGGAAACGGATTCAAATCAGTTGTTGATTTATTTGGGATCTATTCTCCTCATTTGGTTAGAAGTCAAAATCCCATAACTTAGCCGATTGTAAAAGGATTGATGCATTGAAACCTGCTTCTAAGAATTAATAGCATTTGGAATCTATTATTCATAGATTCCCCACATATTCATTGTCTATCTCAAGAGCATTATTGGAATGGTCAAATTCAGCATCTTCAAATTGTGCAGTGATATCTTCCAATCACTCCAGTTGACATTTTGAGAAGAGGAAAGGGGCCAAGTTCAGGAATGACACGTGGTAACCTTGCGACTCGTGTAGAAGGAGTTATCCTATTCCTAGCTATCACAATCACGTCACTTTCTCGCTTCCAATGAGTCAGTAGGTGGCTCTGTCTTAATAACAGTTAGAAACTTCCAGTGGTCTGAATCCACGCGCTTACGCATGGCTTAAAAAAAGCCACTCAGTAAATCAAACAGACCAATATTCAAAGATCGTTGGATTGCATGTGTTGATGCCAATAGGCAAAACGGAAATGATATTGTTGAGACAGACAGGAAAAGAAAAACTAAATTTATGGTGTTTGCTATTCACATCTACGCTTGTATACGTCAATGCATGAGTATACCACCACCCACCTCTCCCATATCCAGCAGAGCCACTTACAACTGCTCATGTTCGTTGGCAAATTCTCAATTAAAGCTGTTCATGAGGTACTTACTTAACTGAGTCACCATTTATATTTCTCTAAGTGCTTTCGTATTACCTAGACAAAAACACTTAAATTCATGATATCAACTTATTAGCAATCCAAACTTTCCAATTTATTCGGACGTAGAACGTCTCTGAGATTTGACCCCTAATCGTGTCTTTCTAGCGGGTTCCGCATTTTTGCTCTATTATCATTACTTTCACGGCTTCATCAGTAAAATAAATAGGAAAATAAAAATAGAGCCTACCGACGTTAAATCAATGCCACTTCTGATTACCTCTGATGTGGTCCGCTAGATCTCATGCATCATCCACGGGCTGTGCGTGAGTGCAGTCACAAAGACGTCAAGCTGAACTTTAGAAATAAATGAAACTGCCAAAACAACGTCTGACATATTGGTGGTTATTTTAATGCGTCAGGTTGCGCTTTAATTACTGTTAAGAATTTGCATCTGCATTCATTTTAGAGGAAAATTGGCATTCACTGTAACGACTTAACATATTTATGCCATACAATCAAAAATGAGGGCTGTATAAAAAGCTATCTGCTGGAACAACCAATTATGCTTGGCGCACAGAATATAAGCCATAGGCTAGTAAATTACATAGGTCAAGCAGGATCAACAGCTGTTGGTGAGAAAAAGGTGACTTACTACATGATATAATGCACCACCCAGCATCTGGCAAGAAGGTCTGCTTGCTTGCATCAGTGAATCCAAACGTCACATGGTAAATGATGATTCACTACGATCGCTACCACGAATGGCTGGATGGAAGAGGAGGGCGGGTTAATGAGGCTGGCCTTTGTTCAGGACAGTCCTACCTCTCATGCCATATCATATGGCAATTCGCATATTCGCTCTTTATTGCTTACTTTCTCTCATCCATCCTTCTATCACTTCATTTTACCTGCTATCTGTCTAGCATCTATTTATCTGCAGAAGCTCGCGGTTATCTTCTCACTACTTCCACAAGTCTGTTGAATCGTTGGTTGCAATATTTTCGGTTTCCACTCACGAATTAAAGGCTCCATATAATCATTGAATGAATAGTTGCGTTTCCTGCAGTCCGTGGTATGTTATTTTGCACCGATGTCCTGAAAAATGCAGGAAGCTGCATGGTTTGCGACTGGTTTGGTGTGTGCGGTTTTCGTGACCTTCTGCCCTACAGTTCACATGAGCTGGTGGTGCCATCAAAGGTCAGAGGAGAGTTGTCGAAATTCGGCCATGATAATAACATCGTTCTAGTTAAGGAGATTCCATGCTATGACTACGTTCGATTTGCCTGACATTAGTAAAAAAGCGATCCTATTTGGATGACGAATTTTCGTGCATTGCTTCATATTCTGTTTTCATGGAGGCCATCAAGCAGGACAACTGAAATGTGATGTTGCAATGGATAGTTGTTTTCTGGAAGTGCAACGTGTTGAGAATTACCTCGGATTTATCAGCACCACCATGTGTTAAACCTAGAAATCACCAATGCACAGCTAGCAATTTTAGACTATGAGGAGGGTGGTAGCCATCCTGTGAGTATGACGTCAATGGCTTAAGTTTTTTTTCAGCGAGAATTACATAATGGCAGTCATGGTAGAAGTTTAACTAGTTTACAGTGTCAGCTGGCAAGAAAATATTTGTCTGTTGAGCCGACATCTCCGCTTATGCTGACTGTGGGCCGATCACTTTAGCATTTATTGCAACATGCCTTTTTCATAGCCCGAATGCAAAAGAAATTCGCTAAAAAAGACCGCGAAGACAAAATTTCACAAATTCGTGGTATAGCGTCCTGGAAGGGAACGTCTGGCCGACTTTTCCATCAACAAACCCTGCTCAGCGAAAAACCTCCACGCACATTTTTTGCATGGACCAACACTTAAGACAGCCACTGGCGTCATATCATCCACGAAGTGGCACTGCTCCTCAATATTCATCTACTTGATTAATATAATCCAAGATAATTTCCACCACGTGAACATTCCGACTAATGCTTTTTGTTGAATGCACTTGCACACATACCCACACCTTATTACCGCACCTGCTTTCATGTGGGATGTAAAAGGAGAAAATTACTGCCATTGGAATGCGTTCGTGGCGGTTAAGTGCAAAAGTCACCAAACAACAAGGCAGCATCAGACTCCTAGTGTTGTGAAAACAAATGTGTTGAATTTTCTCCTCTAGCAGAATTTTTCCATGACAAAACTGATCTGTTTCTCACAGTGCCTCTGCACAACTCCTATTTTGAGACAATTTCATTGTTATGCACAATGTTCCTGTCAGATGTGCAAAAAATGAGTGCTTTTTGGATATGAAATAAAGCGGCTTTGAAGCAATAATAATTCTTAAAATCAATTATTTTTTATGATAATGAAGAGAAGACCTTATTTTAATTCTTTGTGTGTAGGTAGGCTCTGTGGTATTTTAACGTACTTATGGGCGTAAACACGTTTTCAAAAGCATGTCAACAATTTCAAAACAAATCCTAAAGTTAGTTAATGAAATATGTTAGAATCAACTTGTCGAAACATTTTAATTATTCTTAAAGTAAAAATGCAATCCCAATTGTATTAGTGAATTGCTTTAATGTTTTCTCAAATTGATAATCTAGTTGATCATGGAGTTCCACGTTTACCCCATCTGATCTTGAATCTCGAACCTTGTGTCTCGCATCACGAGCATACGATTGCACTGCCAATTTATCCTAAACCATTAAGCATTCACAAATGGCAAAACGTTAAAATGTTACATCGCAATGATGGAAAATGTTTCGTGTAATCCATTGGAGTAGAAATATTTGCATATGCAATAAATGTCGGATGATAACGACATCGGGCAATATGGCATATCGGTTGGTAAATTAACGCCATAGTCAGAACTACTTAGTTTTAAATGAAAGGTGACCAATAGGAGCAGCATTAGCAACAACGTTTCTTAACCATACTCAAACATTCTAAAAGAATCCATTGACTAGTATTAAGTGTGATTTGGAAATAGGGTAATAATTATCGCCCGTTGCCATAGGTCTTACTGTTTATTCACTTACAAAGGCCTCCAAGTTAGGGTTTTGCCAGCACTACATCCATAAATTTTATTATTGATAAAAATACCGCCATGATAGGCAACAGGATATAAGGAATTCCACAACAAATCTTTTGCAGTTAGCTTAGTTATAAAATGTAGACGATTAACTGCTTGAGAAGAATTGATTCTAAGTAAAACAGCATGTGATGAAATCTGTTTCAATGAAAGGAGGCGTGAGCATCCGCAAAAGAACTGCTCTAGGGTCTAAAATTTATCTTCTGTCTAGATAGTGCGTATGTCTAAGTATGGACTCTTAACACATGGGAAATATACTACGGCAGATCATATATCCCACTCCATGTCTAGGCGCTAAAGCTAAAATCAGGCGCTTCAGGTTTGACAAAAATTCGAGGCTATATGTGATGATTAAAGGTGATGGAAATGAAGACACGGAGAGACTGAACATGGAAGTAATCGCAGGGAGCTCTGAAGGGTATTGTATACCTACTAAAACAAAATATACACAAATTTATGCAGATCATGAAACACTGCATCAAATGATATGGCGGGAAAGGAGATGGAGATGGGTACCATCCTCAGCATCTGTTATGTAGCTGTCTGCTCACATCACACTCATTGATGCAATGCGCTACATCAATGCGTGTGCAATAAGAGCTAAATTGAAAGTGAGTTCACTCAACACCCGCTGAAATACCGCAGTGCATACAAACGCGCCACATGTGGAGCAGCGTATTCACAGCATCAGTGCGAGTGATCAGTGCAAGTCCAAGAGAAATGAGTGTAAACGTAGGTGAGACAATTGTACTCTACGGTGTCTTGTTGCTCAACATCGCGGCCTTCACTAACGATGGATGGATATGTGGAAGGCTCTACTGGCAGAGGTGCCTCGAGGCATCATACGTGACACTAATTATGGTGGGTGTCCTCACAACGACTATTGTGCTCTCCCTCATCGTCACCATCGTTCAAGCAGTTGTCACATTCATCGATTCTGACTCCAGCGTGTCACAGACTGCAAGTGAGCGCAAAAGTGCTTACATGCCTCGTGACAATTCTCGATGTGTTCGCCATCTTCCATCACTACAGTGACCTCTCAGTGCGCATGTGGAACCACATCATTGCTGGTGTATGTACGGGCATGGCCATGGCAATCGCCATCACTAAACTCAACTACGGCTATATTGCGAATTAATGATGTCCGCATTTCTACGCAGTCTCTCTTTTCTCTTCTGACGTGCATTTCTCCTACTTTTTAGTGAATCATTATCACCTCATGTCAACTCGTGTCTGAACGAATACTGAGCATAGTCTGCAGGAATGCATATCATATATGCTTTTGCTGGTGGCGAATTATTACAGATAGATTTGGATTGGTGAGTTGCAACGGTGCATTTCCCATGTATTAAGTAAGCGTCCATGCTCAGACATGCGCACAACCTGAAGAGTTTGATATGATCCACACTGTAGAGCATTTCATTATCGGGTCCTCACATCTTCTTCATGGAAACGGATTCAAATCAGTTGTTGATTTATTTGGGATCTATTCTCCTCATTTGGTTAGAAGTCAAAATCCCATAACTTAGCCGATTGTAAAAGGATTGATGCATTGAAACCTGCTTCTAAGAATTAATAGCATTTGGAATCTATTATTCATAGATTCCCCACATATTCATTGTCTATCTCAAGAGCATTATTGGAATGGTCAAATTCAGCATCTTCAAATTGTGCAGTGATATCTTCCAATCACTCCAGTTGACATTTTGAGAAGAGGAAAGGGGCCAAGTTCAGGAATGACACGTGGTAACCTTGCGACTCGTGTAGAAGGAGTTATCCTATTCCTAGCTATCACAATCACGTCACTTTCTCGCTTCCAATGAGTCAGTAGGTGGCTCTGTCTTAATAACAGTTAGAAACTTCCAGTGGTCTGAATCCACGCGCTTACGCATGGCTTAAAAAAAGCCACTCAGTAAATCAAACAGACCAATATTCAAAGATCGTTGGATTGCATGTGTTGATGCCAATAGGCAAAACGGAAATGATATTGTTGAGACAGACAGGAAAAGAAAAACTAAATTTATGGTGTTTGCTATTCACATCTACGCTTGTATACGTCAATGCATGAGTATACCACCACCCACCTCTCCCATATCCAGCAGAGCCACTTACAACTGCTCATGTTCGTTGGCAAATTCTCAATTAAAGCTGTTCATGAGGTACTTACTTAACTGAGTCACCATTTATCTACATGCTTCATTGTTGCCTAAGTAAATGCCTCAGGGATGTCATTCTACATCAATCAGCCTAGAGACCTGCTATTTTGGTTCCTACAAGTATGTTCATGATTACTGTATGCTGCTAAGTTGCGTTGTCC
>NW_020170659.1:13032-27681 GCF_000524195.1 Echinococcus granulosus | reverse complement strand
CCATGCGAATACCTTCGGCTATCAGCATTTGAATGACAGGTAGGCAGGATCCTAGCAACCCCATCAACCGTAACCAATCCCTGCAGCGGCATCGTACACAGACAGTGTGAGTCCGTTGTACATAGGTTGGTGACATTAAAGAATTCCGTTTCTCGTTTCCGAAGTTAATCTCTCTTTTAGATTAATGGAGCTGGGCAGTTAGCATAATACAGCTTCATGTCAACTAGCAAGACGCCTACGTCAGTAAGTGACACTCGTGTCAGACTTTTGACCGTGACGCCCAGTGCCTTAGTTTACAATGTGCCTTGCGGTGGCGTGGGTCATGCAGCGCCACCTCAGCTAAATGATTACAGGCGCATCCCTTTGAGATCGAGTTCGCTTTCTGCTGCCATCAATACAGCGCCAAGAGGCCACTCTGTAGACGAAGAAAGGCACAGCACTGGGGCGGCATATCTATTGATGTATGCATAGATGGGTGCAGAAACACAGAGGGGAAATGGCAAAGCAGTACTGGGTGACTGTCAGTTAAGAGCCGATGAACGACGAACAGACAGACAAGCACTAGGCGTCATTTAGCAAGTGCCTGTGTGTTGAAGTAAAGCATGAAGAGAAGCGATGAAAAGCGGGAGGCAAGAAGGGAGTCTGCAGTCCCTCAGGTCTGCTTTCAGCGCCAAAGTCCTTTGATAGCACAGCTCTCATTCGATTCGCCTGATTAGCCAACACCATCCACGGACTGACTGCAACTGTGGCAGCAATCACCGTGCCGTCAGTTGGCTCAGCCCCAATTTGGGCCCCACATTTCCCGAGTGTAGTAGACCGTCTCGCCTCGTAAGGTGAGATCTGCAATTTGCACCACATCCTCAAACGCGGAGTTGTGGCGAGGACGGGTACCCTATCAACTTTCTACAGATTAGGGAAGAAACAAGCGATGACACCTGATACGGTACAAGAACACATGCAAACAAAATGCAAGTTAAATGTTCCATGAACGTTTCGAATGCCCTCTTCTCTCATGGAAACAGCTGTCGCAAATTTCGGGGAAGACGTAGCAACCAAAGGCTGTGTGCCTCCACAGTTGCTCCTACTGTCTTACATTGGGTAGTTTGAACCACTCCAGGGGGATAATACAATTCCACTCCACCATCCACCCCAATGCCAACTAATTCCTCATAATGAACGCAGTCCTTGATAAGTCCCAAAGGCACACAACCGTGTCCTCGTCGAGGGAAAATGCATCGTCTCCACATTCGATACATCTCCCCTCGTAGTGCTTCCAGGGTTTGGATGGCTATCCACTTCTGCGTTCTGCTCCACACATTACCGAGCATAGCTTGGAATAAATGGAAGCAGTTGGAAGGAGACTGGGAAGGGGTGCTAAATTATGGGGGAACCTAAAAGTATGTAGCGAGAGAAGTTTGTCGCACAAAATCACTCACATTGCGATTAATACAAGTTTCGAAGTGATATAGACGGCAAGTAAATGCGGTGCAAAAATAGGCTATTTGAGTTCAGGTTTTCATATTTGCTGTCAGCGCCGAGTCACAGATAAGGAATTTACTACTAGCTACGAGATAGCAAAACGACATCTACTGTAAAAGCACAATTAGCTGCATGTGCCACTTAGTCCTCCCAATACGTTACTCCACCTGTGTGACGCGGTATCACGACTAAGTCCATGGATGCACAAGTGCTGGCCTCAGCTATGGCCAGGATGCGCAAGGGCGCCAGTACCCGTTGTCATGCCACCGGTTTTTTGGATTCTATAATCTGATGAATGACAACAAACAGGCGCGCTGGATGGAATGCAGAGGCTATCTGAAGAAGATATTAATAGAAGACGTAGCAAGCGTCTGCCGATAACACCAGCTAGCGCTTCAAAAGCTATGTGCCTCCAGAGTTGCCCCTAATGTCTTACATTGGAGGGTTTGAACCACACTACGAGGATGGTAGGAATCCACTCTACCATCCATCCCAGTGCCATTGTAATTGCACACAATGAATTTGGACCTTGATAAGTCCCAAAGGCACACAACCGTGTCTTCGTTGTAGGAGGATATACCGTCTTCCCATTCGATACATCTCCTCGTAGTGCTGCCAGGGTTTGAATGGCTATCCACTTCTGCACTCTGCTCCACATATTATCAAGCAAATTTTCAAGTAGATGAAAGTAGTTGGGAGGAGACTAGAAAGGGATGCTAAGTCATAAGAGAGCCTAAAAGTATGTGGTGATTGTAATTTGTCGCATAAAGTCACTAGTATTGCGATTCAAACAATACAAAAAACACGATAAATCATACGTTACAAACCATTTTTACCTGATTAACGTTTGAAGCAATATCAAACATGATGCTCGCATTTGATTTTGCGTGATAATACCTCCACGCTTATTGCATAATGCTGCGATTGAAACATATATTCCCATTGATTTAAGGGGAATAAATATCGTTTGTTCCAAGTAGGGTCGAAAATTTACCACTAATGCACTTCATTCCCGTATAAATGATGCCTGGCCAGCCAAGATCTAAATGTTATTTAAATTAACAGCAAATCCAGCATAAGAGAGTTTCAAAGTGACCAAGTACAAAATTGGTCATCACAGCAAATGGACATAATTCAGCCCTTGTCCTATATTTACAACAAAAAAAACGGAATAATTTTTAGTGTGCTCTCCCTGTAGTATTGCATTCTGTGTGCACGTAAAAATGCTCAAAAGTGAATTTTATCTAATTAGAATATGCAGTACAAAATGCTGTTCAAAACCACCATTGCAAAAAAAAAGTCGTAAAATGTCGTGACATCAGTTAACTACTATTGCTAAACCGTAACTGTTACATTCGTCACTACGATTATCCTGCTCTTTTCGCAATGAATTCATTTTGCAATGTTTTGCTCTCCTGAATTTAACTATTAATGCTTGCAAGTCATTGTGCAAATATGTGAATTGCCCTGTAAGAATAACCCCTTTTTTTGTAGAAAATGCATATTATAAGATTATTTGAATTCGAGTCTCAGCCTATTCGGTATCTACAATAATTAGGTGAGCAAACTGTTAAGTGGACGAAAGACGAAATTTTCTTTTTTTTGTAGTACAATCCATCCAAATGTAATTTTTTTTCCCATTTGCATTTTATGAATCGATTTTGAAGCTATGATGCCCTAAAACTATGCACAGGTTTGTATTTCTATGTGTGGTTCTACCCTAGTAAAGGAAATAAGTAAAACAGAATTAACCGCTTTTTGATCAACATCAAATTATAGGTAGTTTACATTGCAAATTTTAACTTCTTATTTCAATCGCTTTGCAGGTTTAGGTTTCCAAAAGCGAGTAGCAATTGTCCCTGATAAGTCCGTTTTATTTGATTTCGTCTACGTTTTTATCACCCTAACCACCTCACCTTGCCTGTTTTGGCATTTTTTCATCTTCATAAACTACACCTGTATTGATCAGAGGTTTTCCGTGTGTTCGTATGAATGTGTTTGTAGAAATAACTTTATAGTTTGTGATAGACAAATCATTTGGATAAATAGAATGCAGGCTTAGCCGATTTGGTGGCTATAGTAATGAGGTAAGCCAGTTGCGAAATGAATGAAAATTTAACGCACTAAAAAACGCTCCTATACACACGCTGCCCTATTTCTTTATTCGTAATTCTTCGTGAATGATTTCGAGTCTTTCGACAGTATTCGTGGGTACCTAATTGGAAAAATGTGTACGAATATACCGTTTGATGATTTGGTGGAAGTAAATTCGACCATGCTAAAATGAGTAAAGGACATTCAATTACAGGTCTGGTTGCACCATGTAAAGTAGGTGTTGTTGCAGCAATGTTTGACAGGAGTGTAAGTGTATGCTGCAAAGTAGCACGCACGAACGCTTTTCCGTATGGCTCATCTGACAGAATTGAAATAGGCACGCAAGTGGAGAGTAAGGTGGAGGAGCAGACTTAACTATCCACCCTTTAGGCATAACTGCACAAATCACTACTTAAGAAATAATTGATATATACCTGCCAAACGCTGTGCCAATATTTGCTACTAGTGTGTGAAATATTAGTGATCGGATCAGATATGTTGTCAGACCAGTTCAGGCATTGCCATTTTATAGTCGTATAGTACATGCGCTGTCAGCAGTCGCCAAAATCGAGTAGACCACGTAACTCCGATGTTACCAGTTAGCTACCGCTCTTCAATTAGTCTATACTCCCCTCTCATTAAAACCCACAACTTTCATTTGCGTAGCCTATTACCAGAATACTAGTTGTTTAAGCATCACAAGCAATTTAATTTTCGAGGTTCATAAAATGAACATTCGTGATTAAGGAGCAGCGCATTAGCCTCTGCTCAGTCTATTCTGAAGTAGATGGGTGTAGTGTAGGGGACCTTCCTGACGAATAGCAGGGTATCTCGTAGACAATGCTATATGTTGGCTTGCCTGGTACCTCCTTAACCAAATCACCCCAACAAACAAATAAGAATAAAAGGTAAAATAAAACATCAACATTGCTAAATGAACATGGAGTTGATATCCCTGTTACTCTCAAGCCGCCTGGAGATCACGTCGTGACGGGCCCTCTTCAACAGTTCACTCCACTTTAAAAGCTTCTATCGATGATTCTTATTGCACCACAGTCGCCAATTTGTTCTTACGGTAGCCAATGGAGATTTATCGAAGCCACTGAGCCTTCGAAGGAATTTCGTAAGGCAATCCACCTCATTGGACGTATTCATCATTGCATTTGTAATAACAACATATACTAGTGTTTTACGGAATGCAAAAGATTCTAAAGTGGCTGTCAGATCATCCCTGTGGAATCGCAAAGGATCCACAGGGTAGATTATGCAGTTGCAGCAGCCAGGTTTATCTCGTTCCCCCAAACATGGGATCCTTCTCGTATCGTGACGCACACCACTTTCAGTAGAAGCTTTATGCGAGTTAGGTCCATGTGTCCCACCATTATTCGCACTAACTGCAAATGCGTTTATTGGAACGTACTTGGTATTTGCAACATATAGTGATGCTATCCAAAGTATACATTCGCAGGAGGATGGCAAACCTAGATTGAAGCGTAATAGAAGGCGAAAGAGTATGGAAATGTGTTGTCGGTTCTGCGCCAGCTTCGATAAGAGGCTTTGACAGGAGTCAATTTGTGCCTTCGGATATTAAATGGCTGCAAAAGCGTTTTGAAAAGAAGCTGGTGAAGGATGTGGGAAGGGTAGTTGGCAGAAACGCTTGTCCATCCAGGTCCATTGATAGATGTGCTGGCTAATGCGAGTGGAGAATGGCCGTGTGGAAAGCACTCATGTAGAGATTTACCAAATCTGAGGCATTGAGAAAACTTGCATATTTTAAATCGCAATTCAGCTGGGAGATTGGTGATATTACGTTGCAAGCTATTTTGTGCCCAAATGATTATGGAAGCATGCAAGCGTTAGTGAGGCAAAAGCTGTGTGAATAAAGCACGACGAAGAAAAATAAACTGATACATAGAGAGGAATAAAGACAAACAAATGCATAGAAATAAATAGAGACGCCTGGAACCCGCCATAATGAAGAGGTGCTAACACAGATTGACAGTGTGACAGAGATGTCATGGTTCAAGCAATTGCCGTCACAAGGGCGAACTAGATGGACCTCACCGTGTTGTTAATACATTAGTTCACTCCGTGTCGTCCAGTTGGAAATCAAGAAGTCACTGCGACTGCCTGTATCACCTATATTTTAACGATGCAAATGAAATAAACTAATACGAGAACTCGCAATACTTCATGCAGGGTGAAAACTTGTGGCAGCAGTGGCATTGATGCTGTTGGCGGTTTGCTTCTATCAGTCAACTATGTGAACTGACTACAAACAACTCCTTACGCACACGTTGAGAGGTAGACTGATCACATTCTATAAAGCGATGGCATTTATGTGGTAGCAAAGCGGTTTTCGAGTGGCTGAAATATTGTCCTACAAGATAATTTTGTACAGCCAGTAGGATTTAGCATTGTTTCGAGGAGCCAAGTTTGAAAACGACCTATTGTCAATTGTGAAAACGTGAACAAATTGTGCGTTCGGCAGGCCATGGTGTCACCTCAACGGCAATACGTCAGAATGAACGAAACTGTGGAGCCTGCACAAAAATAATTCTGCTCAGTGCCACCTTCTGTGTATTCGAGGTCTCTTCCGAGCACAGTATGTATGCTGTTTGAGTTGAAGTCCGATTCTTCTTACTTCGTTTCACTTCCTTGTTTGCATTTAAGGGCACAAACAGCGAAGTTGAATGACTCTACCACGTTTGTCATGTATCTCACTCTACCATCATTACTACGTAACATTATCCTGATTCTATGGTCCCTGGTGGATTAGCATCCTTGCATTAGTGGGACAGACCTTCACGTCAATTCGATTGAGGTGAGCTAAATTGCTGTGTTGGTCCAAATCTATGTAAATTGGACTGGTTTCGTGAGCAGTGTAGTTGGATAAGGCAAATTAAAGGTTGACACAGCATTAGAGCGACATCTTACTTCCTTATCTAACAAACCACACTCAAAATTGATTGATAAGTTGTCGTGTAAGTGAGCGGCTTGCAGAAACTGCGTAGTCTGTTCAAACCCCTCCGAGTCGATATTAAGACGCTGACTTTTGAAATGAAAAAAAAAGGCGCAATATACGAACCCTAATTTGATTCTTAAGTTCCCCATGGTGCTCATTAATAGGGTTGATGTTGGAGTCGCTACTCTCCACAGAAAAATAGGCTACCTTCACCTTCGGTAATTAATGTAACATTCGAGACTTTGTTTTGAACGCCTCCAAGCTGTCCAAAAAATGGTGAAATCTTTAGAGAAAAGTCGTGTGGAGTGAACAAAAAATGCGCTGTGTCTCCAATCATGCAACTCTTGTCTGGTGCTTTGACTGGCATTTCGAAGCTAGTAGGTTAGAGGCCGCTTAGAACACCATAGGCCTCCTGCATCCATACACGTGATATCTTGCCCAGTGATATTACCCCAACATCCAAAGTTTAATTTGAAAGCTGGGCTCCTCTTAGAGACTTCTAGACTTCACCTGCTGCGGCATGAAGTAAACTCCCACCTGCTTCAATACTGAAGAGATTCATTGGTGCTGTCGAAGTTGTACTTGTCAGGTCTCACTTCTCCACTCGACTCATGGTTCCCTTAATAGGGCATCGCGGTGCATTTGGGAACCGCCGGAATTCATTATTACATGACAAGTCCTCAAACTGTTGGTGCATGCTTGAACCCTTGCCTCCAATTACATGAGTTATCACTATCTCAAACAAGCACTCAATACATTTACATCTGCCCAGGTACATGCATTTGAATCCACGATAAAAGCGATTAATTGAGGCTGTGGGTTTGTTTATTTAGAATGAAATGTACCTTCCTCCCTCCGATATAGTGTGTCACTTGAGGACAGGTGTAGAGGAAGGGGTGCACCAGGTAAGTAAAGTGATTGAGTAAGAAACAGAAAATCTAAATGTCTACTCCGGTGGCAACTCGTATCTTCATCATCCTCCCCCTGGTTGATCATCTGCTTCCTATTCGGATGTCTGGCGGAGTGCCATGTGGTTCCTTGGAAGGCGAAGCTTCATGCTGCGTGCAAATTTTTGGACGAGGAGAAAGCAGGATTCAAAACAAAATCTTTCACCTTGATAATTGTGCGATCTTGCTGTTTTACTTCTGTCTCCGGAGAATATCTGACTCTTCTACAACCAGCGATTCAAGAGTTGACAGTCTCAGTCAGAACCATGGTTCATTGTAATGTGAGCATACAGGTGCAGTTACTTAGCCTGTCGGCAATCGCGTCTGCGATGTTTCAGAATGCAGCCTCTTCATAAGTCCCTATTTTGGGACTTTCGGGCACATCTTCATCCATAGCACCTGCGAATACTAAGAAATCAGAGAAAACTTCTGGCAGCACGCAAAGCAGAAGGCTTCTCTGCACAGTGTATTTAATATGCAAAGGTCTATTTAACTACAGTACAGCACAAAATCTGCTGATTCAACTAAGGAATTGGTCAAGTGCGCACAGCATCGTTTTATCTCACAACTTCAGAGGACCGTGAGCCGTCATGTCCAATCGTCAAGCCCAAATAATTGCACCTCATTTTGATCGCCAATTCGGGCATTTTGTTAAAAATAGGCAGTCATTGCTCTACTGAATGATGAACAACAACTAAACCTGTTTACTGATTGAATGGGAACGATGATAACATAGTCAATGTCAATGGTGACCAAATGGGACTCGCACTCTCCAGACAACTGCAGTGTGTTGAATCCCTTGGAAATTCATCGACTGTCGGGACGTGAAATGATCTGATTTCTACAATATTTCAGGCTTTTGGCGTGCTCTAGGACATTTGATTTCTAAAATTGGTTGGTTAATTCAAAGTCTTAACATTGACACGCCAAACTCTACTCGCCTGTTGCAAGTGAGTCAACGTCAACCTTCATCCAGTAGCCTTTGCTGAAGATAACTTAGTGAAAAAGTGTCAAAGAAGAGATTCCAGTCATCCTCTAGTGTCTAATGCAAAGTGGTAATCGCAGAACTTTCATGGATCTATCGAGAGTGCAGCCATGCCGATATTTCCACCTCATTTCTGCACACTTCAAGGAACCACTCCTAAAATTCACGGGGCTGGCAAATGTCAAGGCTCTATAGTAATCTAACACTGGATCATTCTACAACCCTCGCCATCCGTCTTAAGCTACAGGGTACCGCATCTAACTCTAGTGCAAAGCATTGCAACGCGCATAGCGTGTCCACCAGTAGACCAATTGGGGATTTGCCTAAGTCCCCTCCAAATTCGACTACTACTGCCATTAATGCTTATGCAGCATTAACTCACCACTCATGCATTCAATTTGGAACCCCAATTTTTCCTTTTAAAAGGAACCCGTATTTAAAAATTCCTTTGAATATTCCCAAATTATTGACATTAATTGGAAACAAAAAAGACAAATTCTAAGGTTTGACAAAGTTTTTGAATTTACTTCACCGTCATTACGTCCTTAGCTACTTAAACTTCCCATTGACTGCAAGGGTTTTACAATCCTTTAGGCTTGTTTGACCGTAAGATGCAATAACTTATTCTTGCTTGTCAAAATCGGCCTGACGGTGAAATAAGTCTATTAAAAAAAGTGCAAAGGCAAAGTTCCACAACCCAGTCATTCATTCGGCAAGTGTGATTACTGCAGCTTTTTACACAAATGCGATTTGTGGACTACTTGGATTTTGACAATTTGACCAAGAAAAGTCAGACCAGGTTCTCTGATATCCAACATTCTCTAAATGGGGTAATTTGCCGGTAACATGATTACTCATTGGTTGGGTGACACGGGATGTTAAAAATGGGATTTGCAAGCCATGATGCCAGTGAGGTGAATACAGCTGATCTCGCAGCATGTCAGTTTAGCCTCCAACTAACACATATTGCAATCAGAAGTCATGCTGGCCCAATAGTTCAACGACGTGCTTGTTAGTTCGTCACTCATCAACAATTCGTTTGGGTGGCTAAATCAACGTCGACGAGGAAGAGTTACAATGCTAGCAGGCTCGCTTCAGCTCACACACTAAATTAGGTGGATGCAGGAACAAGCAGCTCCTTTTTGCACAAACACGCTTAAGAAAAATGCATATCCGGTTTACGCCTACTTTGATCACTCACTCCCTTTCTTTGGTTCGATCAACGTGAAACACCAATGTGAATAGTTTCTACTGAATGGTTATCACCCAGGAGTTACAATAGCCACGAGACAGCAACACATTCAGTCTCATCGTCACTTCACAGCTGTACGTGGCATGAATTAGAAACGAATGCTGTAGTATATGAAGTCACTGTAAAAATTATTGAAACCATGACCAGCTTAGGCGAACTGACTTAAAGAAAAGCTTGATTTGCTTTAAAAATTTATGACTTTGCTTGCAATAAGTATCACATTCCCTTGCATATTTGACCTAACCGGGGTGACGGCTAGGCAATCTGCTGCTTGACACGAGGTCACAACGCTGGCAGCTAAACGTAGACGATATAATATCACTGTGACATGCATTAAGTGCCATACATTACATGCATTCACATTGCACTTCATGAGGTTGCGGATTTGTAGCTATCTTTTATGTCTGCCTATCTTACTCAAATATTTGTCCGATTCTTATTCTTGGAAGCAGGCCGTGACAAATTGCGTGGGCCGCATTCATGTGCTGATTGATTTCGGTCTTTGCCACTTGATGATGCACAGCTGAATTTGGGGTTTAATAACGACAATGGGAGCTGCCCTTTCCCAAATACTCATTTAATTTATGAGTCGCCTAATTCGCACTCCGCTAATATCTGCCACTTAGGAGAACTTGAACAAAAGTCAATTTGTCTACATTAGATTTAAAAGTAATGTGGATGATTGCATTTACATTTGGTTCGAACTATACAAACCCTTACCATTTTGCATTACAAGTGGTGGTGATGGTCAGCTAGGAGCAGAACCATGATATGGCAGGCACCATTGGCAACAATGATTCACAAATGGTCGGCTTTAAAAGACTTGCATCATAATCCATCACCTAACGGTTAAGGCTTTAAAGTGGTGCAGCTGCGAGCAAAAATCACCGCATTTATTGAACCAGCGTGACAGTGATGGGCTGGCCATATTTTACTCCATATGGTAGTCATTGCAGCTGGTTCCTCATTCTTTGGGGGCTGGATGTAATGCAGTCGATTTGCATCGGCTCTTATAAGTGTCCTACTTATGCGTGACTCAAAGCTGATTTGCAGTCGCAGTTGCAGTGAATGTGTTACCAAATCGCACGCCGTACCTCCTGTCACATCACTTTTTGTCTGGATACTTGCCATTGACAAGAAGCGAGTAGCATGAGTGAGTGAATTAAAATAATCAAAGCGATTGCGAATGGTCTCGTAAGGTGTGTTGATAAAAAGATCAAATTTGCAAGTAGGTCTTCAGCTGACACAACTCAAAGTAGTATAAGTTGAGGTAGACTTGTAAGGCATCCGAATTTAGAGCTAACTCTCTCAAGATAAAGTCAAGCTGTTTCCGAAAGATTTAACGCAAATCAACCCTGCGTTCATCCACATTCTTCTAACCTGATTTTGATTTTAATAATTTCTTGTCGTAACTTTATTAACCACGGCATTAATCACTAATCTGCATCACGTACGGCTTTGAAGTAACAGCTCATTCGTCAGTGACGATGAGACTGAATGCGTATTTGCCTAGTGGCTGTTGTACCTCCTGGGTGACAACTATTCAGTAGAGAATATCCAAATTGCTGTTTTAAGATGATCTAATTAAAGAAAGTGAGGGTGTGATCAAAATAAGTGTGCACCAGATATGCATTCTTCTGAAGTGTGTTTGTGCAGGCAATGGTTGCTTGTTTGTGCATTCGCCGAATTTGGTGTTTGAGCTGCAGTGAGCATGTTCGTATTATTACCATTCCTCATCGACGTTGACTTGGCCATCCTAACTATTTGTGATTCCACAGCTAACCTACAACCACGCCGATGAACTATTGAGCCGACCTGACTTGTGATTGCAATGTGTCAGTCAGTTGGAAGTCAAATTGACGTATTGCTGGACCAGCTGTTTTCACTTCACTGGCATCATGATTTGCGAATCCCATTTTTACCACCCTGTGTTACTTAACCAGTGAACAATCATGTTCCAGGCAAACTATCCCCATTCAGAGATTGCAGGATATCAGATAACCTGGTATGATTATTCTTAGTCAAATTGTCAAAATCCAAGTACTGTACAAATCACATTCTCGTAAACAGCTGTAGTATTCACACTAGCTGAACGATTGACAGGTTTGTGGAATTTTGCCTCTGCACCCTCTTTAATAAATTTCTTTCGCCGTAGGGCAGGTTTTGACTAAAAAGTACCACTTATTACATCTTACTGTAAAACAAGCCAAAAGAATTACAAAGCCCTAAAAGCAAGTGCGGATACTGAAGCAGCTTAGGACGCAGAGTAAGTGCTGCTTTATTGCTTAAGGCGTTTGCATTGAAGGTGGGTAAATTCAAAAAATTTATTAAATTCTAAAATTTTTAGTTTCTTGTTTTTAGCTGACGTCAAACATTTTGGAATATTCGAAGAATTCTTGAATATAAAAATTCTTTTAAAAGGAATAACTGAGGTTCAAAATTGAATACATGAGTGGTGGTTTAATGCTCCATGGGCATCAGCGGCAGTAACAACAGAATTTGGAGGCGACTTGATCAAAACCAGGATCGGACTAGCGGTAGACACTCGATATGTGTTGCGATGCATTGCGCTAAAGTGAGATGCGGCGCTGTGTTGCTTAAGGCGGATGGCAGGGTTTGCAGGATAATCCAGTGTTGAGCCACTACAGTGCGTTGACATCTGCCTGCATCGTTAATTCTAGGAGTGGCTCGTTGAAGCGTAAATGAATTAGATGGAAATATTGGAATGGCTGCACTCTCGAGAGATCTGTGGAAATTCCGTAACTAGCGCCTTGCGTCAGACACTAAAGGCTAACTGATGCTTATTCTTTGACGCTATTTTACTAAGCTATCATTAACAAAGCCTTTTAAATGAAGGTTGACGTTGACCCACTTTTAACAGGTGAGTAGAATTTTGAATGTCTGTTTTAGGGCTTTGAGTTGACCAGCCAATTTTAGGAAGCAGATGTGACAAAACACGCCTAAAGCCTCAAATATTCCAGAATGCAGACCAGTGTACGTCCCAACAATCGATAAGTTGTGAAGGAGCGCATTACACTGAAGTTGTCTCAAGGGTGCCAGCCCCATTTGGCCACCATGGACATCGACTGTGCTATCGTCGTTTCCATCCAACTACCATGCAAAGTTAATTGAGGTCCATCATTTTGCAGAGCAAGAACCGCATGATTGTGTCAGGATGTTCGAATTGACCGTCCTTTCTGTTGTTGGGCCAGCCTTCTTTGATGACGATTGTGAGTAAGATTGTATCTTTTTGCTACACTTTAACACATAAAATCAATGATTGCCTCAGCACTGTTTGTTACATTAGACAAAAATTTTATGGAGAAAATTTATGTGTGTCACCCAGATTATGCTTGAGCTTGTTATTCAATTGCTTATACAGGTAAAAACAGTTTAATAATAGCCTAAAATATTTTGCACTATCTCCTCAGAATGTACTATCTGTGTTATATTTTGGTTTTTTGTACCATTATTTTCTTTCCTATATACCTTTCTATGGCGATGATTATTGAGGTAGAATGGCTTCTCAGGATCTACGCATGGTATATCAGTCCATCACTTCTCGATCACAAGCACTACCTAAAAAGATTTGGATGGGCTATCAAAGTTTACATTTTTCTTGGGGTGTTGTCGCCTTCTTTTTACATCCCCTCACAAATTGCTTACCTTAATGTTGAAACTTCTCTTCCTTATTTGCATCTCTGATACTGCTTTAAGTACTTTAAGTACTTTGCACAACTAGACATTTAGTCGATCTTGCTACCATCTGAAGCCTAATTATTTATCGCACGCAGCAATTATTCGTCGTTATGGAATATAATATTGCGCAATTTGAAGTGCGCTTTGTTGGTAAGCCACAATAATTGGTGCCTCTTTTACTTCCACTTCTTTACTTCGACACTAATGAACGCATTATCAAGATCTCGGAGGCTGCCTAACTTCCAGTCTTTGATGGTGATAACTATGCAAATGCAATAAAAAGTACAACTACATTCGCATTTAACAGGGCTCCTCTTATCTAACTGGTCAAAATGCTGAATTCGTATAAGATCTGCTTCATACAATGGTATAAGTCAATTTTACATAATAATTTTTGTCCGCGAAATCGTTTTAACTATTTGCATTAACAAGGCTAAATAGCGTGGTGCAAGACAATAATGGCCCTTACTTATAGGAAAAGCAGTAATTCCTATTCAAATTAAATATTACTGGCCACTTTATTTTACCGCAGCAGCAGTTAATTTAATGTAGTGAAATAGATGCTTTTAGCGCAATTTCGGATTTAAAGCGAATATGGTGTATACAAGTCTGATAGCCGAACAGTAGACTCCGGAAGAGTGTCGCTGGAATACGTAGCATATAATTTGAATTAGTGAGATGGTTTGGACACTATTCAGAGAAACAGAAAGTCCTAGGAGATAAAACAGAATTATACTTAATGGGAATAATCAGCAGTATTCCAAAATTTGTTAGTATAGAGTCGGGTGCATCGGCGCAACCTTGGATACATTAACTTTACAGAAGGTTACCCAAATGGAGTGGGGACGTATATTCTCTGCTGCAACACGCACCGGTTTTACTATTTTAGCGTAGGTAATTGGCGATTTGCCCATTATTTTAGAAATCCAAGAATTAAATTTGAACCTTCTCAACTGAATGTAGAACATTATAGCTCATGAGTAAATCCGAATAATAAACCTGATAAACTAGTTACATAAAGCAGAAATTACCATGTTTGTAGTTATTCATCGATTACGCGACGGCTTTGGCCATTGCCCTTAGGACGTCTTTTGCCCCAAATTTTGCTTCATAAATTGACAAGCAAACAAGCCAAAGGATTACAGGAAAGAGGGTATTCTGCATTAGGAAGCGGCTTTAAAAGGTAAAAACTAGCCTTCTGCAGTTATTCTTTCAAATAGCTTTTAGA
>NW_020170659.1:6480-12932 GCF_000524195.1 Echinococcus granulosus | reverse complement strand
TTTCTATATCACTAAGGTCATAGCCAATAAGGTAAGTCCATTCATCCACCTAGATTGTTTCTCTGCTTAATTCGGTGTTCTGTCTGTATCATGCATTTAAGCTGGTGAATCTTAGGAACTAATGGGTAGCAGTAAAGGCTCTTTATCTTACTATTAGTGTAATAGACTTTGGTGAATCCCAGTTAGTCATTATTCGGTTTTAAGAAAAGTAGTGCAACACGAGGTAATCTGATTCTGCTTGATCACTAACTTTCATTTAACCTTCGGAAAAGTAGCTGTTGTTTTAGAAATTCTTTGTAGAAACAGGTTACTCTTTTAAATTCCCTGCTTTTAGTAATGGTGAAAACAATTTTGCAGACCAGTCATTTGAAATGCGCAGACAACTGTAGATAGAAGGTCAGGTGAAAGGCTCCACTTTTCATACATTGATCACATGCATCCATTTCGGATAGTTGCACTGAATCTCTCCAGCTGAGCGTTGGAGAGGTTGAAGAAGAGTGCTTTTCGGGAGACGGTGCAGGTTGGTGGGTCGAGGCACACTTCAAATGTGCAAAAGATGTAAGACCACTTCAATGGCCATTGATTTAGCAAGTCCATTAATTTGATTAGAGCGATAACGTGCTAATGCGCAGGGTCAGGCAAACCTTCTACCTGGTAAGGAGTAGAAAGTGGTGCAGAATCTACTGCTGCTTTTAATGGATGCGGCAATTAATATTTGATCGAAGTGATGCTAAAAAAATTAGGGATAAAGTGCGGTAAATACTCCAGAAATGTCCTCTATAAAGTTGTTTTTTTGTACCTTGGCTATAATTATGGCTTCTCATTATCACTGAAATGAAGACAATGTCTGCCACGTTGATAAGTGGGTAACACTTGGTAGCTGCGCGCAAAAAAGGGGACAAAGAAGTGTATTGTAAATACAGGCGTAAACGTTAGATGGACGTACGTCATGTCGATTCTTCATCATTACGATTTTTGACCGTGGAGTTTACCATTACATCGTTGTATGGCACTTTATCATGTGAATCTTTCTACTGCTCATTACATTGCCAACCAGCTATAAAACTACTCAAGAGAGCTGTTGCTTTCTCAAGGAGTCACGTTTGTTTATCACCAGTTGATTGTCGATGGATGCATTCTGGTAGCTGTTGAAGCCTAGAAGAAGTTGTGGTGAAGAAAATCAGTTGCTAGAGATAAAAATTACATTTTTACTTTTTATACAGTGATTTTATGCAGCAGATTTTAAGTGCATACAATTCACTTGCCAATTTTACCGCATCATGACGTGAAGAGAGCCTAGCTAAGTGCATTGCTAGTATCGGTGCTCTGGGACGTATAGTACACTAATCCACTTTGGTCGATTATAATGCTTAGATGGAGGAGATTTGACTGAATTTGCTACCAGACCAGATGCTTTCCGAGACGCAGACTGTGTTGACCATTTTAGGTTGTTGCTTAATTGCATCTTCTTTTAGGTTTTTCTCGATTGGCCGTCAGGCTTGACCGTCTAGACTAATAGTCTATGGAAATTTCTTCTCATACCAGCTGTTGATACTTGAGCGCCTCCTTCCCACTTTGACCAACTTGGATAGAGGAGCCGTGCCAATTGGTAAAGTCACATGATAACTACTTTCGCTTTTATGCCATTGAGAGGCTGTTCTAATGGAGATAGTCGTGCAAAGAGATGATTCCTATACTGTCGTCTGCCTAATCACGGCATGTGCTTCTCTGCATTTGCCTTTGCATTCCCCATTTATGCATCAATTGTACCCATTCGGTTTCCCAGTGGCGTTAACTTCTGGCAAATATCGTTTTCAGCTTCTACAACCACTGATCTGGCCCTATTTTAAATACTGACCCAGAGCGTTTTCTTATGATTTCAAGGGACTAAAGGAGTAAGACCTACTGCATCTGCATTACCACCTTCATTGCTTGAACGTCCCACAGACCGACATTCTGATTTTATCTCTTCCTCTCCTCTGTTCAAGTGTTGGCGTGACACCGTTATTCGCACAATTCAGGCTGGCATGAATTCCACGAACATTTGTGCCTTGAAGGCTCTGTCGGGAACGCCACTGTCACTCTCACGACATCGCATTGCTAGGTGTTGTCTGAAGGTACGATTTGGTGTATCTACATCAGCACTACCCACAGACTAAAAAAAATGCCACAGGTCGAACAATCATTCCGATTTCAATCACTAATTTTATGTGTTAAAGCGTTGTGCAAAACTTCTGTTCATTTTCTCAACCAAAGATGCCATCTTACTCATAATCGTCAATAGTCAAGCAACGATTCGTCCAGCACCTACAGCAAGGCATGAGACGTACCTATTCATTAAGTCAGATTTTCACCACCTAAAGTTGTTGTGATTCATTCCACAAGTAAAGATCATTTATTCTACATTCTAGAATTTGAACTCGGATTCCAACACCCGCCTGCAGGAGAAAAGTGAAGTAGACTTAAAAATATAACTGAAGCCTCATTGCCCGCCAAATCTGCAGCCAACCTTTTATGCTCTAGATTGCAAATGCATCCACACTTTCATCTAATTCCCTTATTTTTACTTAGGTGGAGGCGTCAAGTGTTATTCAGAGGCTATATCGTGAAAAAAGAGTGGGATTTAGCCCATTAAAATTACCCAGTGCATGGAAATATTTGCATCCAGCCCAGCAATTCGCCAAGCCAACTTCATTTCTGACTGGTATCGTAGCACATCCTGCAATCATCTAGTAGGTAGACAATTTGATCGAAGGCAAACCCTATTCATCCGAGTTTTTCGTGTTATAAATCAGTTAGATATAACTTTCCATGCAGCACAAGTGAACGAAGATGAGGCAATGCATATAGAGGTGACATTTTTCAAGCTAGCTTACATGTCATCAAATATTGTTTGCCTATTTGTGATGGATTTGGCTTGCACAGTAAAAGAACACAATGTCAATCCTTACCGTGAGATTTTGTAACCAGCACTGTCTACTCAATGCCAAATTGCATTGATTCCATTTATGCGTTCGCATTACAGGACAACCGCTTGTTTATATCTTAGATGTGTGGGCAGCTTGGCATGGTTGGAGCTCGGAGAAATAAGAATAGTCCGATTATGTCTTTGATTTGAGCCCAAGTTCTTTGATTGCTATTAGGAATATAGTATTTTGCTCTCATCAGACTCCAAATGGGAATCCATCTAAGACTATGTACATCTTTACTACTTCAATGGAATATACTAAAATACAGATTCACCCGTTTTTTACTAACAAATAGTAAAATTCCGTTGATTATTCATACTAAGTCCAGCTCTGTTTCATCTCAGTAAACTTTCAGTTTTTTCCGGATTTTGTTCAAACTATCTCAATTATTTAAAATTATAGGCTGCCTATTTCAGCAACACTCTATGAGAGTCTAAGGTTCAGTTATCAGACTTCCACACACCATATTCGTCTTAAATCCGGAATTGCGCCAACAGCATCCATTTTAAACCGTTAAATTAGGTGCTGATGCGGTAAAAAATGAAATGGCTAGTAGTGATCCATTTGAAAAGTAAATACTGTATCTCAGCATAAGTAAGGACTAATATTGTCTTACAGCAAGCTGTTTAACTTTATTAATGCAAATAGTAAATGCGATTTTGCGACCAAAAATATTTAAAATTAACGCTGTTTACTATTCTAAGAGGCAGACCTTAAACGGTTTTGAATATTGAACAACTAAATAAAGGGGCCTTGTTAAATATGAATCAAGGATCAGTTTGACGAACCGTTCGGGTAGATTTTTACCTTTTATTGCATTTGCATGGTTATCACAATCAGAGACTGAAAGTTGGGCAGCTTTCAAGATCTTGATGGTGAGTTCATTAGTGTCGAAGTGTAGAACTGGGAGTTAAACAGACAGCGATTGCTGTGGCTTGCTTACAAAAAGCACTGCTAATAGTGCAAATTACGCATTATTATGTTCCACAACAGCGAATAATTGCTGCGTGCGCCTACTAGTTAGGCTTACAATGTTAGCAATGCAGAGAAAGCTTTGATGCAGAAAAATTTCTCAGTATAAATGATTAATCTGAAAACACTATACTGATGGTGAGTCCACCAGAGAGAGACTATGCATCTGGGTTTCTTTGTAGGAGATAATGGGATCCAGTAAACTGTGGTTTTCCTTGTCAACACGCTCCTTCGAATTAGGGCAGGGACAAAATCTTTTCCACTAATCAAAAGGAGACAAATGTCAAATTTTCGGAAATCGCAAGTATTCTTGACTGATTACGTTATGATGTGGCCATTGTTTCCACAGAAAGGTGCATCACTTGTGAAATCTTCACTTATGACAAGCTGCAGGTCAAACTCGCATGCAGGATGAAGATTTACCGCGTCATCTGGGTTGGGACACCAAAAGACATCAAAGTACAGACGTGCGATCGTCTTTGAAGTGTGCACACTATTCCGAGCAAATGCGAATAGGAGAAGGTATCCGAAGGCTCGTGTTTGACACTTTGACTTGGAGGAGACTAGGTTCATCACACTTCACGTGCTAATGCACTCAAGCAATCATCAACACTGCTCTTTGTCATCCTGGTCAAGCTTGTCTGGGCCGGCAGATGACATGTGCGCATGGCGTGAGTGTACATTAGGACAATGCAGTGCAAATAAGCATGGCAGTCCTGTGCTATCGAAAAGTACTGAATGCACGAAAGAACTTTCTACTGAATGTTATTGGCAAAACTTGCCAAGAAGCTTTCACAAAAGCGCAAGTGAACTAAATGATCAAAACCGATTTGTTTTTACTAAAGCAAGCTATTTAATGGGACTCTTTTTAAATACCAGACATTTACCCATTAACCGACCATAAGAATGAGGCTTCCCATCAAGGAAGTAGAGACCGTTTGCACCGTTAAAATTGTACTTGAGACAATCTAAGAGGTGGTGTACTTAAACACTACCTATGTCAGATGATTCCGGCGTTGTTATCCTTCAAAATGTACTATCCTCTAAATAATTATATGTAGAGCTAATATTCGGTGTAATTAGAAGGTTTTATAGCTGCTTAAATTTGGATCAAAACGGGTGCGTGGAAAAAAACATTTGCTCTCACAAGCTAACAATAAAAGGCAGTTCTAGTGCTCAGTTACAAGTGAGATATCATGTAACAAACTCATAACATTTTCCGCCATTTAATCATATTTATAAGGACACCCGACACAATGAAGTGATCGTAAATTATGGTCAGGTTTTCCCGTTCATCACTACTTTGATCACCTCACCGAGCTCGGTTCATGGCCTGGAGATTTATAAACGTTCTTTCACCCAAAGTCCCAAAGAACCAAGTGTCATCTTGTTAACTGATGGTCCTACTTCAAGCTCAACTAGTCCCAAATGTGGCGGGATACAAGTAGGAACCACGTGAGGATTGATGTGCTCGACACATCATCTTTATTAAGCATGCGTGTTCGAAGGTGATGTCCTCTCACTGACAACTTATGGCGTGTCAGCTACCCATGCCTGGATATCAAACGACCAAAAAGATATCCGCCATCTTCGATATATTTTTTTCCTGCAATAGGTCGCTTTGCAATTTATGGGCTGGCTGCTGTTAGGCTGACTTGTGATGAGGAATGGCTTTCGCATTCCAACGTTCATGAAGCGTGTCGACGTATCATTAGCCATCTCCGAACGATTAACTGCCCACAGGGCGCAGCACACACATTTGAAGTAGAAGGGAATTACTGTTTTACCGCATCCACTATGGGAAACAGGAAAGAGTGGGAAAATGAAGTACCGAGATAAATCACTACGAAAGAAATCATTAATTGGCAATTTCAAATTTTGCTGAATATTTTCAAGTTTTCTTAATTGATATTGCTAAACCTCCTGCCTTGAGAAGCAGAACATAACCCTAGTCACGAGATTATGACTACTGATTTATGGCTTAGAAACATGGGGTTACAGCAATTACGCAGTCAGCAGCCGCGCTGATTTGGCAAGTCATTTGGCTTACGTGCACTGGCTGGGAACTGGTATTCAAACAATGGCCTATTCTGCTAAGAGCCCTGAAGAACGGCAGGCCAAATACATTGGCGTAGGAATAAACAAGCCGCGCAAACATCGTTACAGTAATTGTAAACCCAATTGGCATCAACTAAGCCATCTACGGATCATTAAGGTCGAATTCACGCCTTAGAAACTGACACAAGCACAATACATATGTGATGACGCACCCCATTTTGTGTGCTTCCACGTGTTACATAAGCGACACATAGAAGTGGGAAGAAGGGAATAAAATTAGATAAGAAAGCAAACTGAATTTTATTCAATGCCACTCATGCAAGGTGATAAAACACCTACGTGTTTGTGGTGGTCGATTTGCCTCCGGATGAGACCGTAGTAGTGAAGGTAGCAATAGTAATTGCTAGTGAGAGACAAACAGATTGCAATCAAAACCTTAAACGTGCACCGATC
>NW_020170659.1:1570-6380 GCF_000524195.1 Echinococcus granulosus | reverse complement strand
AAACTTGTGTGGACCTTTGAGGCTGTATAGACATGCATAGCACTTAGATATTCACAAGGTAATGAGGAGGTGAGAAGAAGACATTCGGCTCTTGTTTGTCTGCTGCAGGGTTGAAACCAAGTGAGTAGGGACTTCGAACTCGGAAACATTTATTTGATTTGATTTATTTTATTGAGGACACACTGGAGGTTGCCTGCCTCATAAAGAGAAAACTAAAGTTTACAATGATGCCACTTGCCCAAATCTACCCCAGTAGCTAATAAAAATGACCCTAAAATTATTTTATTCCATTTGATTTAAGGCTTTGGGTCTTCATTGCGATATCTACAGAGTGGCCGAAAAGTGGTTTTCTTTCAATGTCGGGAAAGTAATGGGTTAGAATATAATCGTGGATAAAAATTTAATGACAATATGCTAAAATGTCAATAAGGAATTGCTACTGTGCTACGCAAAACCAAAATCAGTGGCTGTCATTCCCTCAACGCTCTTTGACGCCTCATTCATTTACCTCATTCGCATCACTAGATTATCGAATTAGAAGCCAAGTAAAACATAAAAGGGATCTGTCTTTTCATATAAACGTCTGCCATTCTGATTATTTAGCCCCTTTCCCTCAAGAAATATCTCCTCAGACCAAAAGCACATCACGCCAGCCCTGCAATCCATTTGTAAGTTTTCTAATCGACTGCATGTAACCCTCAGTCATCGACTGTAGGAACTGGAAGTTGTCGATTCTGCAGCAGGACTGCGCAGAATTACTATTTCAAGGAAGGCTGTGTCCACAGCAAGGAAGGCAGTGCCAGGCGAAATCAATGCCTGGGGACCATCATTGTGTGGTTTATCCATCATGCTGGCAACTGGGCGAACGTCAGTGTCCTTCGAGTAAGAAGTCTATTTGAGTTACCGAGTTGATCTTATTGCATGCCACTGACAGAATGCGTATTCAGACCAACATGAAATTCCACCAGCAATCAACACAACGGTAACTGCTGCCATATTAGATGCGCCAAATTAACGTAAAATGGGGGCGGATTGAAGGCTTTTATTTTAGCATTTGTTAATGCGAACCTCATCTTCAGTTTATCAATGACTCTACCTCTATTTCTATCTTCTCCTATCGTCCACCTTCGACTATAGGCAAATGACCTATTAGCACATCATGTTTTGAGCTTAAAATTGCGCATTTTCTATTATCATACCTTAATTACACTGCTGTAAATATTCATTCTCACTTCTTTACACCTCATCGCCCATAAATCCTTTCGGCTCCAGGCACTAATCACACCATCCAGGTAGAGAACACTCTTATCATAATAATTAGCACACAGGTGAGATGGCAATGCCGACAATGGCATATAGAATTTGGTTAGTACAAGACCTATTCACGTGACACACCAAACCATTGTCAGTCTTCTATCTCGCTGATAATGCTTACAATTGCAATAACGATACCACAGATTCAACAATCTGCAGTTCTTAAATCGACAACAACTGCCTTCGCTAATTTTGCGACCACTCTTTCCTCTCATTGCCTCCCCGCACATGTTGCTGAGTATCCGTTGTGAATCGGCCTTACCTGCTGAGGCTGTCGAGGTGTTCATAGCCGCGCAGAAAGTAAAGCGCACCTCTGAGATGCAGAGCATGTGCCTACGATATGTGGTGGGTGTAAAACTACTTTATTATTTAGTTAAGGCATGGGTCTGATCAACTATATATATCATGTGGAAGAGTTACCAGGAAAGCAAATGCGAAAATGCGTGCCCTAGTAGAAATACGGATATAAGAGTTGCCTTGGACCAGAATAAGACGCCTTGATTGCCTGCTCCAACATTGCAGTGGCGCTGGTCGAGAGATTAAATTAAATAATGTCTGCCTGTTCCAGAATAACTTCACCAAACCTTGGGTGTGGTTGACGTAGGTTCCTTTCAGACGGTGATAGCATAACGCGATTCAGCCTTGTAGCAATCATTCCATGCAAGCATTATTGAGTGGAGTTTGCAATAACTTAAGCGATTTTCGCATTTTAGAGTTTTGAATCTTCCTTGTGGCCGTAACCAGCCAAAACATTGGCTTTTCACCCAGACTTTTGCTAGAATATGTGGCAGTATTTTCAATTGTGTCTATTAGTGCTAACAGGAATTTGGGGCAAATTTAAAATGTTGATATACTGTTTAAGGAGTAGATTTGATATTTGAACGAGGAAGAACTTTGACTTCAAAAGCAGCAGCAGGAGCGTACAGGAGGGCTGGTTGTGAGCCACACCCAAAGCGGCAAATCGATCAGAGGTGGTCGGCCGGTCGGTCAGTCAGTCGATGCAAACCAATCGTAGGCATGAACGGAGATCTGGTACTTGGCGTTCTTTCCCCAGTAAACATATTCGGTCATCCTCATCTCTATGTAAGCCAACACTAATGTATGCATTTTCACTTTTTAGGTAGTCTTTTGAGTTGGCAGTCCAGTACTTCTCGCTCTAACCAGCCCAACTTTCCTCCATTCGTGCTGACGGTGATGGAGTCTGGGATCAGCAGCTGCAACGCGAGCGACGTGATCCAAGAAGCACAAGTAAAGCTTCAAGAGCAATGCCAAAAAAGCAATTTTTGCCGCACTCGTGGTGACCGATATTTCTGCATCCAAGGTGAAGGTTTCAATGCCTGTCCAATGCTGAGATGAAGAGAAGCCACGGTGTACGCCTTTAAGGATAAGATATTCTGGAGAGCCTTTAATTTGTGTTTGCTGCTTTTGAATGCATTAAACCTTCCATGAATGTCTGGAGGTTAATCGCTCATTTGTGATTTATAGAAATAAGTTCTGGGTGTAGGTAGTCTTTGCTAGTTCAGTTGATAATCAATAATCACAGTAACTTCATCAGGGCAACCGCGCAATCACTTAACGAGAATGCAAGTTTTGGCGATTATCATAGAGGTTTTTAATTAACCGCAAATGTCATGGGAAACATCTTTTGTAATGTACTCTTGAGGTTCCTGAGCACGCCTCAGCAATCACGATGCCTACTTCACAGCCGTTGGGCTCGAATGCAAGATAACCACCAGATCTCCATCCACACATGCGACAGACCTGTGTTGAGTCAGTAATCACGAAGCATATTTAGAGGCCAACGCTCGTAAACACTCATGCTGCTGCCACTGCTCAGTCTGTGAGTGTCTGTGTGCGTATCTTGGCAGGAATGTAGCTTCTCCTGCTTCCCAGTTATGTGGAATTTTTTTAAAAGGTGGAATTAATTTCTTAAAAACGAGTGACTGATTTGTGTTCAGTGCTTATTCCTAAAATATTATGCAGCAAATCATGGAAAAGATAACGCTTTCGGGTGGTGGATTACTTGCGTCGAAATAGCTGGAACTCATTTTCACATTTACACTATCCTAATCTCATTTACGGCATGATCTAAACCCTGTCAAGAAAACGACCTTATTTAACAAATAATTCCTTCTAACATCCTAATGCAATTAATTTTTGCAAATCACTTTTTTCGGTAAGTAAAGTTTGAAAATAGTATATTCTGGGCAAATAAATTTCGGCTATTGGCCTTCTTTGTGGAGCAAAACCATGGTCATGTTGTTGAAGCAGCCTATTTTTCCGACTTTGATAGTTATTGTCACATCGTGACATCATAGTTAAATAATAATCGAGGCAAGAGGAAGGATTCTTTTCAAAAAATGCACCAAAATATTAATGATCATTACAAAATGATTGGACTTGAAAGTAGCCAAATAAATTGTGATTACCGAAGACTAGCTCCAATTAAATTGCATCCGGTCGGCAGTTGTATAGAAATAAAGAATGTTACATTAACGAGGGTAAGTAATTGCTTAAAAAATCACCTGATCACGTGGTAGAACTTGATTTAGACCCGCACCAAGTGATTGTCTCATCAAGCGCTATCCAAATGCTCAGTGTTCAATTTGGGTCTAATGTTGTCATGAACACCGCGGGCTTGTCTATCGTCTCTGATCAGTCGATGGAGACTTCGTTTATTCATTGTTGATTTCACAATCCTGATATTCAGTGGGTGAATTCTAAAGAAGACGATACAGCAATATTTATCTCCCCTCCAGCATATTTCTCTACCTCGGGTCACAGTTGGCATAACCGCGGGGATGGCCATTGGGAATTTGCTGGAATTCGAGGAGTTTAAGACAGTAGACAGTAATTAGGAGGACAAGGGTTTCTATAACAATGATGATGTAGACCTGCGGATCAGAAAATAAGGCCACTCGTCAGCCTGAGCACACTGATTTGAATGGGATTTTGTGAGATTTAAAGTGGATATGGAGTTCTATAAGTTCAACTTGCCTGTGAACGAGGAGACGGTGCACATCCATCATTACCAGTAGAAGAATGAACAGCTGCATAGAGGTGAGAAAAGAAGCAGCATTACTTAAATAAAGAGAGGACACTCAGCAGGGCAAAATTTGACACAGATGGACCAATGTCCCCTGTGGATAGCAATACAAAACTCGGTGTATTTTATTAAAAAATAGAGCGAGTGAGAAACAGGTGGAATGTACTTAAGTAACATGAAAATTTCCTGCCGAAATAGGAAATTCGTGCAATTAAAGGTAGATGCAAAATGAAAAAATCAACTTAATAGTGCATAAAATTCTTGCATCGGCTATCTTAGATGCCTTTATGGTTTCCTCTTCTTTCAAAAAAACAATCACTCGGAACCTCTTTGAAGCATCTATTCTGACAATCTAAATGTTGTTTAAGTGTAAAATGCAACCCATGAATAAATAATGACATCATACAACCAATGCTGGAGAGAAATCCTGTGAAGCTCCTAAACGAAAAT
>NW_020170659.1:0-1470 GCF_000524195.1 Echinococcus granulosus | reverse complement strand
ATTGCTAGAATGACTAGTAGGAATATGACAGGTAAAAAGGCAAAGATCATCTTGACCATGAGCTGGAACAAGAGAGCGCAAGTGACCGAAATCTCGACTTAGTGTGTATCTACTGGTTTTTCTATTTGAAAGTCAGCTGCCTGTTCCTGGCAGCAAATGCACGTGTAGACCATAAAGTGTGAAGGCCTGTAATCAACAAAACATTTAGCAGAGCAGACAAGTATTTTTGCAAATGATGCATGTTTCATGCTTTGTATATCATTACACATTAGTGCAAGCAGCTTCGAAACCTTAAAACAATCCGCATTGCTGACTAGAATAGTCACCTGAAGCATAGCAACAGCTAATCACTCATCTGTGTTTTGTGGTCTGACTTACAGGACAAGGTGTCTGTCCTTCCGTATTAACGACTACTACCTTCACTGCTTGATGTTAAGCTTGAAATAAGTAATGGCGCATTAGAAAAAAGGGTGAGCTACGAAGTTAGTTTCGGGGCTTTAGCAAATCCGTCACAAAATTAATGGCTTCAAAAATTCAGGCACATAGGATTGCCTGGAATTGAGGGCATGCTCAACATTTAGTTTTCAGCTGGTGCTGGTGTCTATGATTCAAATCTTCGTGCCTTCCAAAACCATGTGCATTACCGACTCAGCGGTACAATGGAATGCACAAGGGCTTAATCTCCCTGTTTGTAATGGTCAACTTTTGCTGCAGTGGGTCAGCTTGCCAGAGCAATGCATGTAAAAATGGCAGTTTATGCGCTTAAGTAACAGTTCATGATTAACGCCTTCGGAGGAAGCAGATGTGTCCACGTGTACTTGACAGAACGCATTGGGTATACCAGCATCGTAGTTCTCGCCCCTTACCCTGACCAACTCGTTCACCTTCTTCCTAGCCCGCATTTCCTGTCTTTTCCTATCACGGAGTTTTATGGTATGCCAGAGCACCTCAACCCTTGATAATCTACCTTTAATTCCTGCAGTTATTTACAGTCTTTCTTTAATCACAGCTGTTTCTCTTTCTAAAATTTTCTTATGCTATATTTTTCTGTCCTACTTTCACCTAGCCTCCACTTTCCTAAAATTTGGGTATTCGGATCTTTATTGCTAAACAGTCGCAATAAAAATAATGAGGACTGAATTTCAGGGGAAGTAGTTCCGTCTCCTTCATCATCCAGGCCAGCTGGCTCCTTGAGTACTATATCTTAGGGTCCGTGTGCGTTTACAAGTGTTTGTGCCAGTGTAAA
Organism: Echinococcus granulosus; assembly: GCF_000524195.1. Taxonomy (NCBI): domain Eukaryota; kingdom Metazoa; phylum Platyhelminthes; class Cestoda; order Cyclophyllidea; family Taeniidae; genus Echinococcus; species Echinococcus granulosus. The sequence goes on along the minus strand of NW_020170659.1, from coordinate 224 downwards.
ATACAAGCTATGGAAATGCTGTCCATTGCAATCTAGATGACGTACTCTTATCTCTTGAGCAATGGCAATGTGAACTCCTACCAGTAGTTGCAACTTACAACATTCAAATTACGTCATGCATTTTGTGGTGTGAACCCTATCCTGCACTAATACAACAATTTATGCAGCCTCATACACAGGCAATTAGGTGTGCTCATGAAGCAAAAATGTGTACATTCCTATAA
>NW_020170660.1:34726-37842 GCF_000524195.1 Echinococcus granulosus | reverse complement strand
AGGTCGTTTTATGTTTGTACCGCAATTAAGATCTTCAAACAGATAAAGCGAATGAACTAGACTGGTCATTCTGGCTATATTTCTGCCATTGCTCCTTCTATTGCTGCTGCTTTAGCTTCCTCCGCAATAGGAGGAGATAGATCCTCCTTGTGGCAGATATCTTCATGTGCATTCATTCATCCATGCATCCATGCACGCACCAGTGAACATGACTAGGTAGATCCTATGCGCTGTGATTGCAGAGGGTCATGTTTCTCCAACAAGGCAGTAGGCAGTGTGGTGAGTGAGGATTGTAGCAGAGACATAATGGGCGTGAGGGAGTGCGGTGTATGCAAAGGAGCTGGTTGTCCAAAGTGGCTATGTAAAGGAAGCGCTACTGTGCATCCCGACGACAAAGCCTAAGACCGAGGGAAATGGGGATTTTTGGAAGCTTTTACCCAACCTGTCAGGCCGAGATCTGCTTCGCCTCTCAAAGATAGTACTTTTTAGCTGAAGGTATATCTCTAAGAGGAGCGTGAGGAAATATAAGTAGTGTCATTCATCTCGGGCGTCTCCTGGGTTTCTGCTCCTTTCCTCATTTTGCTACTTTTTGGTTAGCTCATGTATTTCTCTCTCTTGTCTTATTCCAATTTCAGAATCAGCCTCGTTTGAAGCAGAATCGAGGCCTGCTTACAATCCAGTCACTGCTGACTCTCCTCTTTCATAGATAAAACTCATTTCAGCCTTGTGATTTTGAGTTTCATTCGGCTACACGACTTCCGCAAATTGGTCAAACTGGCATGAAGTAGGTGTATGGAATGTAACAGTCAGCGTGCTATATCAACCAGATTTATTAAGGGAGCCACGAGACACCCTACAGGGATGCCATTAGCACCTACTGTGCAGTGGTTTAACAAAGGGCTCGATGTCAAATAGAGCGGTTTAAACAGTGGCCAAATGCGTGGATGTATATGAGCACATACAAAGGATATTTGTGGAGGTTTTGAAATATAAAATGATCCTTTGGTTAATGGACTAATGAAAATTACATGATTGATGAATGGATGCAGGATAAATGAATGCATACGGGACGTACTATTACTTCCCTCGATATTAGTTCATATTAGAAATTCAAGGCATTGCCCCTACTCCGCCTTGCTACTCCACTTTACCGCATATCAAGTACTGGTCACCTCTTAATCCTACCCTCAACTTTTACCACCTCCCCACTGCGTTTACATTCATTCTTATTCCTCCATGGCGATGCCGAGCTGGTCGGCTCTAATTACTTACACTTGACTTCATCCATAAATCTGCCGATACATTTAAACTATTCGCATCTGCCTTCTTCATGTTTACATCATTGACTCTCTGCTCCATTATTTCATACTGACTCACCCACCAATTCACCTACAATAAAGTTTTACACCAACAGCGACATAATTTGCAGAAAAACTACTCTTTTTGACGGATATCTCACCCGACATCGCTTCAAACATGCTTAAGTGATACGCAGGTCGTTTTATGTTTGTACCGCAATTAAGATCTTCAAACAGATAAAGCGAATGAACTAGACTGGTCATTCTGGCTATATTTCTGCCATTGCTCCTTCTATTGCTGCTGCTTTAGCTTCCTCCGCAATAGGAGGAGATAGATCCTCCTTGTGGCAGATATCTTCATGTGCATTCATTCATCCATGCATCCATGCACGCACCAGTGAACATGACTAGGTAGATCCTATGCGCTGTGATTGCAGAGGGTCATGTTTCTCCAACAAGGCAGTAGGCAGTGTGGTGAGTGAGGATTGTAGCAGAGACATAATGGGCGTGAGGGAGTGCGGTGTATGCAAAGGAGCTGGTTGTCCAAAGTGGCTATGTAAAGGAAGCGCTACTGTGCATCCCGACGACAAAGCCTAAGACCGAGGGAAATGGGGATTTTTGGAAGCTTTTACCCAACCTGTCAGGCCGAGATCTGCTTCGCCTCTCAAAGATAGTACTTTTTAGCTGAAGGTATATCTCTAAGAGGAGCGTGAGGAAATATAAGTAGTGTCATTCATCTCGGGCGTCTCCTGGGTTTCTGCTCCTTTCCTCATTTTGCTACTTTTTGGTTAGCTCATGTATTTCTCTCTCTTGTCTTATTCCAATTTCAGAATCAGCCTCGTTTGAAGCAGAATCGAGGCCTGCTTACAATCCAGTCACTGCTGACTCTCCTCTTTCATAGATAAAACTCATTTCAGCCTTGTGATTTTGAGTTTCATTCGGCTACACGACTTCCGCAAATTGGTCAAACTGGCATGAAGTAGGTGTATGGAATGTAACAGTCAGCGTGCTATATCAACCAGATTTATTAAGGGAGCCACGAGACACCCTACAGGGATGCCATTAGCACCTACTGTGCAGTGGTTTAACAAAGGGCTCGATGTCAAATAGAGCGGTTTAAACAGTGGCCAAATGCGTGGATGTATATGAGCACATACAAAGGATATTTGTGGAGGTTTTGAAATATAAAATGATCCTTTGGTTAATGGACTAATGAAAATTACATGATTGATGAATGGATGCAGGATAAATGAATGCATACGGGACGTACTATTACTTCCCTCGATATTAGTTCATATTAGAAATTCAAGGCATTGCCCCTACTCCGCCTTGCTACTCCACTTTACCGCATATCAAGTACTGGTCACCTCTTAATCCTACCCTCAACTTTTACCACCTCCCCACTGCGTTTACATTCATTCTTATTCCTCCATGGCGATGCCGAGCTGGTCGGCTCTAATTACTTACACTTGACTTCATCCATAAATCTGCCGATACATTTAAACTATTCGCATCTGCCTTCTTCATGTTTACATCATTGACTCTCTGCTCCATTATTTCATACTGACTCACCCACCAATTCACCTACAATAAAGTTTTACACCAACAGCGACATAATTTGCAGAAAAACTACTCTTTTTGACGGATATCTCACCCGACATCGCTTCAAACATGCTTAAGTGATACGCAAAGAGCATACATGATAAATCCACCAACGCGAGAAATGCATCTCAGAGCATAGCCTACGTAAATTTAGTGAGGCGGAAGCTTAAAACAGCCATCAAGTCAAGAAAAATGAAGGTTAGGAAGGGTATTAGG
>NW_020170660.1:33508-34626 GCF_000524195.1 Echinococcus granulosus | reverse complement strand
AGTAATTCCGTGATAAGTCCAAACAGAATATGAACTTAACCAAGCTCTTCTATGTGAATGAACTAGATTTTGGAAACGGAGCCCAGCAATCATTTTAGTTTAAGCATCAGTTTCTGATCTCGTTAAACAAGAGAATGGAAGAGCACCAAGTTGTCCTTTGAGGCCGCCTATTTTGTATGGTGACTATATAGTCATATAGTATATATATATAGTCTATATATATAGACTATACAATGTCTGGCCTCAGTGGTCTTTAAGGAATTGCAGCTGAAATTAAGCAGCAGCACTGTAATCCGTTGCTTGGTACAAGGTTACACAGTGTTGGTAACTAAAGATAAACAACATAATATTATATTGTCAAGCATGTTACATGCATTGCATTGTAGCTCCTATCATTAAATGCCCATCTTATTCAAATTGTTCCAATTCTTCTTCTTAGAGGTGGACCATGCTGAATTGCGTAGGCCATCTTCTTGTCGTGATTTATTTTAGTCCTCAATGCCCGATGAATATAACTGAAGTTAGGAGATTTGCACCGAAAATGGAGTCGAGTCATAGCAACAAATCAGCAATGCACAAAAAACACAAAACCAATTACACTCGCCTCATTCTACTGTCACGTCTTACACAAGTAACAAACGACTATTTAAAACAAATAATAAATCAGCATATCAGGTCGTTTTATGTTTGTACCGCAATTAAGATCTTCAACCAGATAAAGCAAATGAACTAGACTGATCATTCTGGCTATATTTCTGCCATTGCTCCTTCTATTGCTGCTGCTTTAGCTTCCTCCGCAATAAAAGGAGATAGATCCTCCTTGTGGCAGATATCTTCATGTGCATTCATTCATCCATGCATCCATGCACGCACCAATGAACATGACTAAGTAGCCCCTATGCACTGTGATTGCAGAGGGTCATGTTTCTGCAACAAGGCAGTAGGCAGTGTGGTGAGTGAGGATTGTAGCAGAGACATAATGGGCGTGAGGGAGTGCGGTGCATGCAAAGGAGCTAATTGTCCAAAGTGGCTATGTAAAGAAAGCGCTACTGTACATCCCGACGACAAAGTCTAAGACCGAGAGAAATGGGGATTTTTGGAGGCTTTTACCCAACCTG
>NW_020170660.1:29900-33408 GCF_000524195.1 Echinococcus granulosus | reverse complement strand
AGGCACCACTCATCATTGTGAGCTATCATCCCGGTCATACTATAATGTAGGTGTGGCTTTTGAGTCATCAATTAGCCCTCATGTCAGAACAGTACACTTCACTTGTACTGACTGTTGCAGAGCAGAAAATTTCACTGATTGCCCTTTTTATTTCTTCTTTCATAAATTTAGTTATTTCTAACTTCCTTTCTTTATCCAAACACAAACATTTAAGTTAAAGGTTGAGCCAAGTATTAGAGCAAGCAGCAAGGCTGACGGTAATGGAGCGCAACGACGAAAAGTGTGAGGAAAATATCCTTATATTTTACTCCCTACCTCCTCACGTCAATCCGATTATGGAAGCAAAGTGATTGTAAACTAGACAGAACATAAGAATGCGTTCTTGCTATGGGTCCGCGCAGCTTCATTTATTTACAGCCGAGTCAGCTGCATGGCGGTTGGCCTTGAAGCATCAGCAGAAATGGTAACACGCATGGTAGAAGTAGAAAATTACAATGCCATTCCCTTACCTCCTGCTTATCTACAAGGACATCAATGGCAGGCAGTTTGATGTGGCCAATTAGAAAGCAGATATCTGTAAAATGTGCATTGGTAACGCCATCATCAAAATCACAAGCCGCGCTACAAGATATCTTTTCTTATTGTACAAAAAGGCAATGTCAATTTTATTCCCCTACTTTTCATAGATTTTAACGGTCCACTACCATACCACTCTGCTTTGCGAGACTGTTCTCTTTCCAACTCGTCAAAAGAATAAAAGAACTAAATAAATTAAAGTGAGAGTCGAGTGTAAGGAACTAAAGCAGTTCACTTTAATCCCACGCAGATTTCCAAATTTTAGTCTCCAAAGTATTACAAGTCATCATTAACGTCAGTCAAATCGCACTTCATTAACTCCGTCGCATTTTCTGGACCAATTGTTTAGATATCTGATGGAAGATGAAGAAGACATGTCAGCCTTACAAAAGCCAACTTGCCAGGTCCCACAAATCAATCTCTTATCATAGTAGTGGCTGGCGTCTAGGTGGTGTGACATTCCTGGCGGTTTGAGTCGTAAACTAATTTTCTTGCAAACCAAGGAATTTCGACTAGTAGATTAACAAATTTGTGCCAATGAAAAATGTTTTTTTTAAGTTATTTGAGTTGTTAAAAAATTGCTTGGAACGATATTTTGGCTTAAAGCACTCCCTTTAAAAGTGCATTTTTTGATGTTAAATAGAGTGCTGTTATTTTGACAAAAATATACTAAATAAGCCTAATTTATTTGTACCAAATCAAATAATGCAGTGGAGTATTTGGTTTAAAAATGGCTTGCTGCGTTGTCATCTTATGCATGTATTCATAAAACGCGTTCTACTAAATAAAGACGGGAGTCCTCTTGAATGTCACGGTGTTGCATGGTATTGGCCCCATAGCGGCGTATCTAACAAGTGTGGCAAAGTGCGAAATGAGATGTGCGAGTTTGGTTGTCAGATGTGTTTACATCTCACCTATCACCGTACTTATTTCACTAACAAAAACCATGCCTCACATTTCTCACTCATTTAGGTCTGACATTCTGACCATAGAAAAATTTGTTCATCGAGTGATTGTAAAGTCTAAACATTGAAACTACTTCACAAATTTCATAGCTAGTGTTGTAAGCTGATTCGATCATGAATTGACTTCTAACTCGACGTTGCACGCGAGGCTGGAATGATTTAACTGAGGACAGGTTACTTCCATGTATCCTCCACAGAGTGACCTAGAATCCATCCACCTACAGTGGGTGGCTTCCTTATGCGCTACCAAGATTTAACGATATGCTGAGGGATTCAAGATATTAGTTTCTCACTTCCCCTTTTTAATTCTGTTTCTCATTTCCATCAAAGTTCCAGTAATCGTGCCAGTTCATAACAGTATGCTAGACGACTACTACTGGAAGTCTTAGATTACTGCAAAGCTAGAACTGCAGCTGTAGTTATGGGTAATATTATTAACATAATCAGAAGTAGTTATATCTGCAACAGAATGCCATAGTGCTTTTAAAAACAATTAAAACAAACTAAAAACCCAATTAAAAATTGACGTCTAAGTTGAAACTGGGGACCCGTAGACCATAGGGCTACATTGTTTTGTCGCGTAGAGTTAAAAAATACCAAATCAATAGAAATTAAAATTAGATCCCTTCGTCATGCATCCCAGAGCCCGACATTGAGTCAGGATAAAGAGACACAAGGCGAAACATTTCAAATATAATTGTTGTTCTTTAGACACCAGACACAACACCACAATGGGACCACGCAATAAGCTACACGCCCCTCTGTGCGACACCTTCTGCTACTTGTTACAATGTCCTACATTTTATGCTTTCCGCAGTTCATTTTAGCCTGATTGCTTCGGTTCAACCTTGCAGTTAATGCGCTTTTAATTTTTCATCACCTCTCCTCCGTTCCAGGAACGTTAATAAGCCAAAGCATTGCAAGCAGGCAAAATTCATCTAATTTTTGCTTTAGTAAACATCTCTTCATCCATTATCTTTTTTTAATTTCTTCTTTCCGCTACTTTATTTGTGCGCATTATTCCAACAATTGTTTCAGATGGTAGTGTTTTAGTTGTGCATGTCATGAGAGGTTAGTGTGCCTACCGCCAGGGCACCAGCTTCATGTTGTTTCTTATTCCCACTTGTTTCGACCATTTTCCCTATTTACCTTTAATAGCAATTGCTTTGGCAGACAGGCTAACTAATCCGTATATAGATGGACTAACAAAGTAAACAAAGAAATCAAGGATGTTCTGAATTACCTCGCACACTGCCCACAAACGTTAGAGATTGGTATTTTGTATCCTCCTACAATTTCTTACCCATTTTTTCTCATCCCTTATCCTTTTTCTCGATAGTCCCACTTCTTGTACTCTTTCAGTACAACATTTCTTGTTATTTAACACCCGTATTGAGTTCGAGTCGCCTCCAGTCTCCTCTCCACTTGGGGGCAACAATATGCTCAAGAGCAGAATTTTGAAGAAGAACTTACGTTTACCAATTCCGTAGCGGTACACAGGTGATTCGGCAATTTCTTTTCCTCATTTATCCTTTGATCGCCTTCATTCCTACATTTTGCAAGCACAAAATTAGCAGTAGAATAATTTGGAGGGCATTATAGTAATCTGAAATTTGCCAGGCTGCGGTAAGTCTAACTTGGCTAGACTGGACTAGATTGGGCCAACTCCTCTACCATTTATACTTTGCAGCTGTTTCTTTCCCTAACATTTAAGCTCTACTTTATTTGCCACCCGAAGTCGGCTAGAAAGATTATGAGACCGATTGAGACTTTTCCACGTTGTCTCGCAGATATTGGGGAGCAGTATGCTCTTGTAGGACCACATGACACGTTCAAACAGGCGAAGGAAGTAAGACTCTCCTGTCTCTCTCTCATCCTACTTTCCTAGTCACGCCGATGTTGGGGCTTTCAGACATTTAAACATTTGAATACAGGAACAATTTATAGCATAGTTAAAGTAGTATAGA
>NW_020170660.1:28011-29800 GCF_000524195.1 Echinococcus granulosus | reverse complement strand
GAGAAAAGTATTAGAACAGTAAAAAGGAAAGGGGAAGAGTGCAAACTTACTGAAAGAGGTGGGAGAGTCGAGAGTTGTGGATTAGCGGCTAGGAGAAGAGATGTGCAGTAAATGAGGCTTAAGCTGAAGTGTCAAGACAAGCACTGGTTTCCTTGTCCGCATCATCCACCCACCCACCGCATGATCTACCTATCTACACAACTATGTCTACTCTCTTCACATCCTCCATTCCCTCACTCATCTATCTATCCACACGCCCATTCTGCAAGCGTTGACTAGCTACACCTCATAGTAGTAACAGTAGGCGTAACATCAACAACTCCTTCATTCCAGACCTTTATTTAGGTATTCATTTTCGAATCCTGCCATCTATTCTCTTTTACTCTATCACTGACTCATTTTTTTCTCTCTTCCCCCAACTGGTCAGCTAGCTGACTGACTGACAGACCGACGGAATGACTGCCTGACTGGCTGGCTTGCTTCTACGTGTAGTGATGAAAATACTAGAGCTTTGCACAAGAACACTTCCTCAGCCGAGCGAACATTCACATGGTTGCTCAAAGGCAGTCATTTACCAGGGAATTTTGAACATGAGAATGTGCGGCTCTGTTCCTCCAGCTTTGCCATCATCACCCCGATATTCATATCCACATCCCCCTTATTCGCCTCCACATCGGCATTCACATTCACATATACCTCCCCTGTCGCAGCATAAGCGGTTGATAATTGGCGTGACAACAGCGGTGGCACTGTTGTTAAGGATGACAATGTATCGCTAATAGATGTGTAGCACAACTGGGAGGGTGGTGATAACTGCCACCTCTTCCTCTGCTCATCCATATTCGACCACCGACTCTCAGCCAGATAATGAGAGGTTACATTCTGATTCCTCAGTTGCCAACTCAATGTCGTCAGCATCATTAAATTGCTCTCGACATTGCGGCTTGGTCAGATTACCCTCCGGCTGAAAATACTAGAGTCTGGCACAGTAATGTAACAGATGTAACATATGCCATATAATCACATTTGGAAAATTCATACCTACACATTTTGATAACAGTTGTGCAGTCATTGTCTTTCTTCAATAGTTTTGGCTCAAAAGCAACATCAGCAAATAATTTACATTTGCCCTTAAGTAGTGGACAAATAAAGAGCATTGTAACATGAAGGGTAAGAACTCTATTCCTAAAAGTGTACTAAAGAGTTCTAAGTAAACAGTGAATCTAAGAATGCCATGACTGCTTCACACTTAGCTTGGTGGCTTGACAGCCGACATTAATAAAAAATATAGGGATTTTCGCTATTAACAGAACATCATTTGCAACAACAAACTTGCCATTTAAGCATTGTAAAGTGCACAAAGGGACTATTGAACAGTTTAGTTAAAGGTTAAAGTAATTGACCAAAACAAAAAAAAAAACAATTTTTTTCACGTCTCAGGTGCATTTTTAAGGGGCAAGTATAAATTGTTAGTTCTGTTAGATGGGTAGAGAATAAAACGAAAACCACTTTTTGATGGCATAACTATTGTTGAGCTAAATGATACAACTTTGTTTCAGATGGTAATTTTACAATTAGGTAATTTTGGTTCCCACTAAAGGCCTACTACGGCAAATTTGTTTTAAGAAAATTATGTTTCCTTTATAATATATTTAATTGTCTATTTTTTTCAACCCTTTTAAGAGCTCTTTTTAAATCCGTGTAGTGAACAGGCATTGTTACGAGAAGATGCATTACACACATACCAATAATAGGTTCATGTTTGTGTTCACTTACATTTTTATCAACA
>NW_020170660.1:25695-27911 GCF_000524195.1 Echinococcus granulosus | reverse complement strand
CATCTCTAGTTTCACGCTAACAACTTCAACTGACCTGACCGATTGGTACTCATCCTAAGCTAAGTCAACGTTAGCTGAGTAGTACATTGTTTGTAACGTGGGTGTTTAGCCCTTTTTATTCAAGTATTTACTGCTTTGCCGATTTCATTCACACAACCACCTTCCCACCCATTCTGAAGCCAGTACGCCTGCCACCACGCCGACTTGTCCCTTTGACAATTAAAGCCATGGTAAATAAGCAGGGTGTGTAAATAGCCTTACTTATCCATCTACTTTCCTTATTTGTGCACCATTTATTTTCCACGTTTTTTCCCATTTTTCGCTCCAAATATATCTTTCCTTTTCTGTTTAATTTTTTATGCCACTATTTATTTCCATTCATAATCATATGTTACATTAAATAAATATATGTTTTAGTGCGCATATGTGTGATGCTTTTGAACAAGTGCAACATCAAAAAATAACGGCTTAACCCAAATTAATAAAAGTTCAAAAAATTGGTGCACCTGAAAACGATGAAATTAAGACCAAGTGTAAATTGTTAAAATGAACTGCATTGACGTGTTGATTGGTTGATACAAGGGCAGCATCTGTACACAGATGTACAAATAGCATCAGTGGTGGGCAAGCCTTCTTCATTGACGGAGCGCAGTTTCTGCCTTCTCTCCTGCTTTCTTGTTGTGTTCTTTGTGACTTAGGCTTTTGACGAACCAAGTTAGACAATGTCGGGTCGTGGTAAGGGTGGAAAAGGGCTTGGAAAGGGAGGAGCCAAGCGTCACAGGAAGGTGTTGCGTGACAATATTCAGGGCATCACGAAGCCCGCCATCCGGCGTCTGGCACGTCGAGGTGGCGTAAAACGCATCTCTGGGCTCATCTACGAGGAGACCCGAGGTGTGCTCAAAGTCTTCCTGGAGAACGTCATCCGTGACGCCGTCACGTACACCGAGCACGCGAAGCGCAAGACCGTCACTGCCATGGACGTGGTGTATGCTCTTAAACGCCAGGGTCGTACCCTCTACGGCTTTGGCGGTTAGGCTGCATCGTAGCCGATGGGTGGACAGATGGCGAGATTGTGGCGGATGTTGTGTGAACGCTCCAACGGCCCTGTTTAGGGCCACTTTCAATACTACACTGCAGATTGTATTCGTGTTTACTCATAGCTGAGGGAGGGTTGGGAGTTAACACCACGCCAGTGTGTGGCTGTGGGTTTCAGACGCGTGGGTGGGTGGATGGATGGAGGGGTAGGGTTGGGTATTTGTCTGCTTACTTCCGGCGTTATCTTGCTGTACTGCTCTCCTCGTCACGTCAATTGGCGCTTTTGATGTCCGCAAGTCTTCGCCTCTGTGCGCGTCCGTACGCCTGTTGGGTGCAAGTCAGCGTGCCGACGTTTGTAATGGTAATAGAAAATGAGGAAAGTGGCAACAATAGACAGGAGAATGGGCAATTGACTGGTCGTGTTAGAGGTGGTCTGTTGTTCTCTTGCGGGCCGGATGGCGCATATGGCGTCGGTGGTGGTACGCTTAGCATTGGCCGTTGTTGGTTTGGTGGTAATGGTGAAAGCTGGTGAGGTTCGAGGTACTAGTGGGGCGCCAGCAGATGAACGGAAGTAGATGAAAGCATGACTGTACTCTGGTAAGGTTCACGCGTTTGCGCACACAATTGAGTGGTGAAACAGTGGTAGAGGGCTCGTTGGTTGCCTAATTAGAAAAGATTGCGTGTGTTGAGTGTCAGTGGCGTATCAAAGAGTTGGAGAAGGCGGATATTCCACTCTCTTCGTCACCCCTACGGTACGCTGCGCCAGAGTACGAAAAGTCGCGTTATTTTGAACTAAGCTACAGCAAACTGGAACAGTCCAAACTACTCAACAGTACTCCAGGCCTTCCGATGAAAATCAAGACTTCATTTGGGCATCGGTAGACATTATGGGCGATGCAATATCAACGCAAAGCTATCAAGGAAAGTAGTTCCATTAAAAAAAGTAGTGCAAGTAGATAAACAAAACTTTCCAGCTAGGGTCCGAGCAGCCCGGCTCAAGCTGATTTCTCACAAGCACGACTTGCCCAGTGAGAGACAGAGATGGGTAGAAAACAGTGCGCATAACTCTCCTGCCATGAGCACCCACTCTGCCACCGCCTGGCGAAAATGACGTACGAGCGCATGCGAGATACGGAAGGAAAGCACCGGACTCCGTTCAAACCCCAGTCATAATTCTGCAC
>NW_020170660.1:23832-25595 GCF_000524195.1 Echinococcus granulosus | reverse complement strand
GTCTTAGTTTTCATCATTTATTCATCAATATGAATATTTTATTTAAGTATGGTGGTACACGTCCGAGCACCTATAGAAAGATATGTTCTAAAACAACTTTTGTGCATTATTGTTTTTATGCGTTCCGGTTTTTCACTTACATGTATTTAGAACGCTCATTTTTATATGTGTTTGCATTTGCATGTGTATTTATGCAAGGCTAAAAGATTCTATCACTTAAACATACAGAGAATATGCATAAGATGGGTAAAATGTGACTGCATAATACGTGTTTGAGTCGATGGATGTAAAGTGTTGATTCGGTGATGCAATGGTGGCATCCACGTGCAGATGTGGTGCTTAGAGAGAAGGCTGTTGCCACATCGTCCTCGCTCCAAACTCGGGCCAATGAAAGGATGCCTGATGGAGTTCTTGTCATTGTGATTGGCTGGTGGCTGTGCCATTGGTGGTGATGCGAACTTTGTCAGTGATGGTGAGGGGAGGATAAGGGTTAAATAGATGTGGAGGTGGCGGTGTTGGCGACTTGTGTTGCGTTTTACTGACGGGAAGAGAGAGGAGGTTGCTGTTGTTATGGCTCCTAAAGTAGTGCCAGGCAAGGCTGCGAAGAAGGCGTCGGAGGTGATTAGCACATTTCTATACCACCATGTCTTATTTTGCATCATTTATTCATCAGTGTATAGTGGTATACGATCGTGCAATTATTAAAAAATCCACTTTTTAAACAACATTTATGTGGCTCTAGACTCGTAGTTCTCCTCATTCCTCTTCATCTTACTCTTAGATCAAGTAGGTTGGATTGATCTCGACTTATTTATGAGAGGAAAGTGGATCGGGAAAACAAGGGGAGGATCGGTAATCGCCCTCAGGCTTGGGAGATGCCGACTCTATTACCAGATTCGATTTGTAACCTTGCCTTCTCTCTGAAAGGTACATTAAAACACTATAGGTATTACATAGCCACCTCTTTTTTTAGCACCGTCCTCGGCGCGATCACTTATGAGCTTGTCTGGAAATTCCCATTCGACGAGACTGTGTTCCAGGAAGGTGGCCGAGCGTTGCAGGAAAGGGCACTTCTTCGGGTTCTAGGTTAATCCTGCATCCCGTAGACGATCCAACACTAGTTTCAGGTCGGTATCGTGCTCTTGAGAATCTCCACCGAAAACGAAAATATCGTCAAGATGGATAATGCAATGCTTGGGGAATAGGGTGATCAGAGCTGTTTGCATGAGGTGTTGGAAGGTGGCCTCTGCGTTGCAGAATTCAAAGAGCATCGTCAGAAATTCATAAAGCCCGTTTGACAATATAAAAGCTGTCGTTCCTCGGTCTGTTTCTGCAACCTCCACTTGCCAACATCCCGAATTTAAATCTAGGGTGGAGTATCACTGCGACTCATGTAAGGAGACAAGTGAGACATTTATGTGGGAGAGAAGGAAGGCATTTATCTTGGTTGCGACATTCAACTTCCTATAGTCGATGCATAACTGGAGCCTGCCGTCATTCTTCTTTGCCAGCGCGATAGGAGAGGCCCATGGTGACTTGGATGACTTTATAACCTCATCTCGAAGCATTTTTTAACCAGATGGTTTACTTCTCCCTGGGTGGCTGCCAGATGGGCCTAGCTTCACCGGTACTAATCTTACGCTTGACGATATTCGTTCGTCCCAGTCTTGCACCTTGCCATGAAAAGATGTTTGCATACTTAAGAAGGAGCTGACGGAGTTCTTTTCTCTCGTCGTTGAAAATGTGAGTCAGCCGCGCGCAAA
>NW_020170660.1:22239-23732 GCF_000524195.1 Echinococcus granulosus | reverse complement strand
TTCATTGGCACAAAGCAATGCAAGACTCCTTACAGGCCTGCGCTATGGGCGAAAGTCTGCTTGAAATTCTTCCACTGGCATAGAAATATATGAATTTTACATCCATAATTATAAGGGTCTCTCTGGTATTCTTTTGGGTTGTAACAAATTGTTGACGACGTCCGTGAGGAGTGATATGGAAGAGGGGTTGAGATGGATGCTGTCGAGCAGCTGTTGCGTGGTGGTCGGCGATCAAGTGAGCGTTACCCGAGGCAGTGGGTTGCAAAGGTGCTTGAGGCTACTGCTTTTTGGCTCTCTAAGCTAAGATCATATGTAACATTTGCTCTTTGTTGTACAATTAATGCAGCAGTACATATTTTATGATCAATGGAATTACCCTTACATTTTCATCCAGGACGGATGCTGAGAGCTTGCCCAACCCTACCGTTGAGTCAACATTGCATTGCATTATCTTGAGGAGTAGCCCATTATTCGTGACAGCCAAGACACAACTGGAGTTGTCGCATCTTACGACTGGTTGTATGCAATATGTGTGCGTGAACATACACGTGAAGGAAAAAGGTGCAACAGGAGACATTTTTCTAGCAAAACACTTTACCGCGTAACGTCGTGTATATCATACTGCCTTCTCTTACACTCGAAACAGCACGGCACAGAGTAGAACAAATCGGCAGAGAGGAGGAAAGCAGTGCACACGAAACCGTATTGTACTTCTCCATCCCACCGCATCGCTGGTCTTCGTTAGCCTATTGATCCTGCAGACTGCACACTGACAAGCTGTTAAAAGTCAGTGGCAGAACGCAGTCTCAGGTTTCGCCACTACTGCTTCTTTTGAGTGAGCTGTTATTTCAGGCAATATGATGCCTGTTTATTAGCACTGCACACAGGTGTGCCTAAATACATATGCACACAAAAGTGAAAAAATTTGGAGCTAAAAATGCGAGCAGAGTAAAATGTTACTACTGATCTAGTGATATATTAAAATAAAGGTAGATGATCAACAAGAAGCGGCCCAAAAGAAAGCCACAAAGAAAGTAAAACAAATAAAGGAATATTTTAAAGAAAATATTCCTAAGACGTTTAATGTTGCTGTCACTGTTGTAACTGCTTTGCAACTATATTCTTTTTTCTGATACCATCTTCAAACAAGTCAGCAAGTTTTGAAAGTCGAATGTGTATTGATGCTCTGGATGATAAAGATGGGTAGATCGTACATCTGCGCACATTTCGGTGAGTTAGTTCAGATTTTATTTGTGCATGTCATCTGAATCGAGCGTTCGATAGTTATAAAGCACAGACTTTAAAAGGCGTTTAAGGTGTGGCTTTGGTTGGGGTTTAATCCTTGTCTGTTTTACATATTCTTGCACTTTTCAATGATGCCCTTGTGATATATTCATGCATTGAGAGGGCCTATTTTATTAGCTTCACTTTTTGGAAAGTGATGTTTGGCAATGTATTCTGATCCTCAGGAAGTGATCGAACTTTCCGAACCC
>NW_020170660.1:19432-22139 GCF_000524195.1 Echinococcus granulosus | reverse complement strand
TGACACCCGCTGCATCATTAGAGCACCGGCTTGGTTGGGCTTTGATTCTTTACAGGAGATTATTTTGCATCTCATGATACTCGCCTTCAGCATATCGTACTTGAAGGCCTTTCCCACTGCCGTCTTTCCTGCTTTCCCACGGACCTCATTGGGTAAGGTATTCAAAGCGGGATTAGTGTTTATTGACTTCGCAACGCTTGTTGAATTTGAAATGCTGCACTATAAAACTTTGTTAAAATAGCTGTTTGAGGACATTTTCTTAAACACACCTTTCTGTCTGTGGTGGTGAATTTTCCATAAAGGAATGTGGTCTTCAATTGCAGGAAATTGACTCCGCCTTGATAACGCTACCTTGAATGAATTCATCCTTCGAGTTGGGGTGAAAATGCCTGCCTTAACTAAACTACCAGAAAGCTAGTGCTCAATTCGGGAGCAGCGTGTTGGTTTAAACCTCAAACCATGGTAATTAAGCGGGACAGTAGAGTGCTGATAACCACTGTTAAACTGCTTGCACGATTTTCGTATTCAAAGCACTCACGGTTGTATGCAGTCCTTTTCCTCCGCAGCTCAATGATCCCTTTGTCACTAGACAATGCGTTCAGCATCCACTAAGAAGTAGTAGAACTCCTTTGCTGTGATTTTGATTGATTGATGAGGCATCGGGACTTCTTACTGGTGGCTTGTAGTGCAGCAGATTCCTACACGTACTTGCTCTTTTAAGTTGCGCAGTGTTTACATGCCTCATTTTTTGTCAAGGTAGGGAATTTATCGTTACAACTCCATTCTATGCGTTACAGTTATTTTGATTTGAGAAGTTTAGCCTGTTATTCTTTCAATTGACTGCATTTTTTGCTGCCTCTACTGGAATATTAATTCAACTGTTTTGTAGATGCCTCAATGTTCTTTTGATGTACAGTAAAGTGGCAGATTTATTTGTAATTACTCGTTAGTAAAATCTACTTTGTCAAATCCGCGGGTTCGGGTTTTGGGTAATTTTTGATAAGAAACTCCATTAATCACCACCCCTTTATGCATGCAAGGCATATTTTGCACCACACTAGTGCTTGTTGCCAATGCATCGCGCTTTGTCAAGCACTGTTCTGCGTTGTTTTCGTACCACAGTGGTTCCTTTATGCAGCTGGTCGTAGAGTGTGGACTCCCAGTGTTTTCTGTCGTCCCTTTAGAGACATTTGCCCTTAAGGCCGATTCTGTGAGGTGTTTATCGTCGAGACCCTGATATTGGAATGGCGGGTGTGCTTTGCAGGGGCGCAATGTCGTGGCATGATTGACACACCTATTTTATTCGCAGTGGCTCGGCAACTACTAGATAATTGTGGGTTTTGGGGACTTCGTCTCCTGCCTGGTGTCACGGCTCCACGGTCAGAGGTCATACATGATTTTCGCTCGTGATTCAGTCGCGGTGGTGTGGAAACTGTTGGATAATCGCGAGTTTTGGAGAAGTTGGCACCTTACCTTGGCTTCGGCAACATGATCAACACGTAGGGGTGCGTTCCACTAGTCCTGGTCATGACAATGATTGGCTCGTTGGCTTTGCGCGTATATGCGTGTACATATATAAAGATGGGATGCATTTTCAGTGTATCAATGCGTAACTAAGTCTACCCTCCTGGACATTGTGGTGGTTGAGGCTGATATGGACGGAGAGTGGGAAGTGCGGAGTTTTATTTTATACCCTACCAGTGCTTCAAGCGTTGCTTTTTTCAGTCATTTTTTCTTTAGGACCGGTGGTATTGTTAATAATCGTGGCAACAAAGGCTGTGCGTGAGATAGGATTCGTTAATTTTGGCCTTCTGTTTACCATTCTACCGGTTCCGGATTTATTTCCTTAAAAATTATTCTGGTTTTCCTCAGTGCATAGGTGAGGCAGCTCATCTTTATTTAATTCTGATTTTGTTGTGCAACATGCTTATTTGGAACCCATGGCGTCAGATACTTCTTCTTGGAGACAGGTGGAAATAGTGGACCTTCTTTTTCACCTCAGAATTTTCAATGTGTATTCTTATTTTGCCTTAATACTCCCCCCTCGGTGGGTGCGTAAGGCAGTACTTTCTTTACGCATGTGGCAGCAAAGTGTGTATTCTGAGATGTTTCCTTCAGCCGTTGAGTCTAAATTTCACATTGCTTCCTCTCATCAGTACTTCATTTTTAATTCAGATGCATGGTGTGTTTGGCTGGACGTGGATTCCTCTATGCCTTCAAGGCAGTGGCGTTCTTTATTCCATTTCTTCAGTGCCACAACAGGTAGGCATATGTAAGGCAGTTCCCTTGAAAATCCTGAAGGCAAAGTCTGAGTAGGTTATCCAAAAGTGAAGATGGGAGCTACTTTTTGCAGTCTTGCCATTGTTAACTTCTCTTAACATAAGGTACTGCTTGTCTGTAATACTAGTCCATCGCCGTAAGTGTTTCGTAGATACTGCCACAAAACCAGCCCCTCTTGTAGGCTGAATTATTGCCGTGATAAGTCGTGGCTGTGTGTAAATGAATTCAGTGACTTTGTTGAATTACTTTGCTATTATTTTCAAAGGCGTTAGTTCATCTGCACTGAACGTGGCATCGTACTTCAAGGAGTCAGGGACTGCCTTATCTGAGGCGACTTGCAATTCACCTTCTAGAGATTGCGACTTACTTGAACGTGATTTTATTTTCCCATGTTGATGTAATAAATGCCATCAACAATATAATTGCC
>NW_020170660.1:18211-19332 GCF_000524195.1 Echinococcus granulosus | reverse complement strand
GTCCCTTTGTCATTAGACAATGCGTTCTGCATCCACTAAGAAGTAGTAGAACTCCTCGATAGGGATAGACTTTGCTGTAATTTTGGGTGATTGATGAGGCATTGGGACTTCTTACTGGTGGCTTGTAGTGCAGTAGATTTCTACACGTACTTGCTCTTTTAAGTTGCGCAGTGCTTACGTGCCTCATTTTTTGTCAAGATAGGGAATTTATCGTTACAACTCCATTCTATGCGTTACAGTTATTTTGAGTTGAAAAGTCTAGCCTGTTATTCTTTCAATTGACTACATTTTTTGCTGCCTCTACTGGAATATTGGTTCAACTGTTTCGTAGATGCCTCAATGTTCTTTTGATGTACAGTAAAGTGGCAGATTTGTTTGTAATTACTCGTTAGTAAAATCTACTTTGTCAAATCCGTGGGTTCGGGTTTTGGGTAATTTTTGATAAGAAACTCTATTAATCACCACACCTTTCTTTATGCATGCATGGCGTATTTTGCACCACACTAGTGCTTGTTGCTAATGCATCGCGCTTTGTCTAGCACTGTTCTGCGTTGTTTCTGTACCACAGTGGTTCCTTTACGCAGCTGGTTGTAGAGTGTGGATTCCCAGTGTTCTCTGTCTTCCCTTCAGAAACACTTGACCTTAGTGCTGATTCTCTGAGGTGTTTATCGTCGAGACCCTGATATTGGAATGGCGAGTGTGCTTTGCAGGCACTCAGTGTCGTGGCATGATTGATACACCTATTTTATTCGCAGTGGCTCGGCAGCTACTAGATAATTGTGGGTTTTGGGGACTTCGTCTTCTGCCCAGAGTCACGGCTTCATGGCCAGAGGTCAAACGTAATTTTACGCTCGAACTCAGCCGTAGTGGCGTGGCAACTGCTAGATAATCGCGGGCTTTGGAGAATTTGACACCTTACCTTGGCTTTGGCAACATGCTTAACACATAAGGGTGCGTTCCGCCAGTCCGGGTCATGACAATGGTTGGCTTGTTTACTTTGCGCGCATATGCGTGCATGTTTATAAAGATGAGATGCATTTTATGTATATCAATGCGTTATTATTGTCTACTCTCCAGGGCATCATGGTGACAAAGGCTGATGTAGAAGGAAAGCGGGAAGT
>NW_020170660.1:15702-18111 GCF_000524195.1 Echinococcus granulosus | reverse complement strand
GACGAGGAACAGAAAAGTGCCAGCAGGTCGTATTCACTTTCGAGAATCGGGAGAGTGTTATATGGCTCTTCAGATGCCCCACCATTACCAAGTTTAGACTCTACTCTACACATTGACGTGTCACAAATTGACCACAAAAAAGATTACAATCGCAAGTAGCAGGGCTATATTTGTAGTAGTGACCACTGGTACTATGTGGGTTAAGTGTAAGGAAACTAGGTAATTAATTGAATAATTTGTTTCATTGTTAGTCAGGTGCCCATTTATGTATTTCCAGCTGGCTGTCATCGTAAATAAAATAAGGGAGATGACTAGTGATAAGAAATTGAAAGTCTATGAGATCTTAATTGGAAAGAACGGTTTCGAGATGATGATATACTTGATGCATTCGTGCGAGGAGGAAATGCCCATCTGCAGAAATACATGCCATTTGATTTCCACCCATTTAGTTACTTGTGTTTTCGTGTTCATTTGCTACTTTTGAGTTAGTAAATGCTCTTTTGTTTCTCTGTCTTACTTTTGCCAGTAGCTGTTACAGCTAGTTCAGTTTGTGTGCGAGAATGAGGAGGAAGTAATCATAAGGTGAGGTGCTTATTGTCTGCCAGTGGGGTGCAGTCAGAAACGCTGTTGGCTGTAGCAAAGTTGATGTTCAAACAGCAAACAACACCAAAGATCATTTATCAAGCAATACGCCTATCTTGCTACTCCTTGTGACGGGTCAATTACGTGTTGGTGCTCGTCAGGCTGCATTATGGCGACATTTGATGCAGGTGTATATTGCTGGTAGTGTATACTGAGGAAGTTCTTTCCCATCGATGTGGCATGGTAGAATGCCCACATTTACTTTACAAAGTAAAGTAGCAAATTCATGCACATGAAATAGTGAGTAATGTGGGCAGCAGAATTCGTTCAGTGGCATCCCTCTAAGTTGCGTCGTCTGAAGTAATGCCCTTTGATCACTACGTCGCTCCTAATGAAGGCGAATTAATGAATGAAGTGTAGTGCTGGGGGAACGCCCTATAATCCAGTAGAAGCGCTATTTGAACAAGGCGAGATAAGACATGCCAAGGTTCTATCAAGCAATGCTCGATTTGTCTCATTGGGCCTCTCCTTTGTACACTCCAAGCACCTTCAACCATACCACTTGGCTGTATGCACAGTAAAGTTGTACTGCAACTTTTGAGCTCACCAAAAGCAAACAATGTGTAAATTAAGTAAGTTTTTCATAACATCGACACCCTACAATACAGATGTTGACAACGTTACAGGCCTCATGAATAGTACACTTTGATGGAGACTAATCAGGCAGTAAAAGTTCTTTTCATTCAGCACCGGGAATACTTATCCCGTCTCCTGCCTCCTTCAATATGATGCCATACAGCCTCGTAGGCCTAATGAACTGAAGCAGTCATTCCAGACGTGTCAGCACCTGATGGCTCAACTGCACCCAACTCTCGCTCTTCCTGTAAGGGGTAAAGCGTTTCCACCACCTCGGTCAAGGCACATGGCACTTTGTGGTGGGTTGTTTTCCCCCCAAGCCATCATGTAATAGACGATGAAATTAGGCTTGTCAGATTTGTGGCAACGGATCCCTAGTCTAGAGGCATTTTTTGAGCTCATTTATTGCTGAGGCTAAGCTGTATATGCTAGATAGCAGTCACATTTGCCTGCAGAGTGGTTGGTTATACAAAACGACTGCTTATTTATGGGCTTCAACCGCCCACTCTGTCAAAGAGTCAACAATTTGTTAAGAGGACAAATGAAAAGGTCATGTTCTCAGTCGATGGGGTTAATTAGCATAAGTGGAGGTTCTACAATAGCGTTTCAACATCTCTTAAGGTCTTTGTTCACAACGGAATCATTATTACTACAATCAAAGTCGTCGTCGCCCTCAAGAAAGCTGACTTAAATGAACAAGGCAAAATAAGGTTAGGGGAGTTCATCATCCCCCAGGGCTACTACTCCTGAATTCACTCATACCCGTCTTTTTCCAATCATTTAGGCCCTCCGGTGGAGTATACACTTATATTTCTCAACTCACCATTTTACTTGATTAATCCGTGGCTCTGTTTGCTCTTTCTTGCTTCCAGTATTTGCTGTTTTGAATCCAAAGCAGAATAAGAAGATAAGTAGTGTCACTCTTGCCTACATTTTCGCCTTCAATCTCATTTCGTCGCTTGCTTGACTAACCCACTCCATCCTGATTAAATTAGGTAAGAAGGCATGCCCTTCTTCCATTTCTCTTTCCACTAACTCAATGGGTCTAGTACAATGCTACACCTGTGGTCCTTTGCAATCATCGAACCCTCAACACACCCCTACATGTGCACCCTGATTTTTTCAGCGAAAAATAATCACGACATTGTAAAACAAAGGAACTAAATGTACGGCGCCGGAGCCGCTTGGGAG
>NW_020170660.1:14440-15602 GCF_000524195.1 Echinococcus granulosus | reverse complement strand
CAAGTCTGCGAAAAATTAAAAAAAAACTGACAAATGCTAAGTAATTTACATTGTTCCCGATGCCTACGGTGAAGTCCAGGTAGCTTGATTGTCCACATCTCCGGGGTATGCTTTTGAGTGTAAGAGCCTACTCATGAGAACATTTCCCTTGTAGCAAAGACTATCCAAGTAAAGGCAATAGCCAAATAATTAGCATGCGTTTTTCCGCTGCATGTAAATTAGACCTGTACACCTCTAACTTCATAGCTTTAAGAATAATTATTATGGATAGAATTAGAATAACGAGGATTAATGCCGAAACATAATTCAACGAAACCACTTTTAGGCTACTAGCTATTCCGCATCAAAATGAATGAAGATTAGAACAGTGGAATATCATCTGCCTACTCAAGGCGTGTTTAAACTGATGTGAGGACATGAATTGTTTACTTTACAATGGCGGAGAGCACAAACAAGCGGGAAAGAGAGGGGATGATCTGCAGACGCATAAAATTGACCCCTAAACTGCAAGCGTGAAATACTTAGCTCTCCATATTCCCGCAAATCACTTCCCCTCTTGACATCTAAATAATCATTTGTCTACCTATTCAATACTCAAGAACACTACCTCTCCGGTCATCTGGCTCTCTACATCTCTACATCCTAATATTTTAACCCCAAATTCTCTTTTTTTATCTGCCTCTCAAACTGCTTATTTCTCTGCATATCAGCTTCACTTTCTCTCAAAATTTTAAGCTGATCAACTCCTAAGTACTCTATATCTCTACCCAGTTGCCTCACCTTCTCGCTAGTTCACTAGCCCTACAACGCGACAGGAGGTCAAGTCTATACGAGCTCGGAGTTTCCACCAACCTCTGCGGACAATAGCACGGTACATAATGTCGTTCCTAGCCCAATATGCACATTTCAACCTGCATGAATTACCTAGACCCCTCATCCTTTTGGAACAGTCTTCGGTACTTTCCCAATGAGTGGGATCTAAATTTGCCCCTTCTAATTGTCTTCATACTTCCCTGGTATGCAAACTTCCTCTTGTTATAATGAACCTTGAGTGGTTAAGCACGGAGTTGTGCGTTGCAATCCAGGTGGTTTGCATTGAAATGGCTTTCATCACTCAAAATACAACCCTCTCTCAGTGCTAATGGGATGCGCAATATACTTT
>NW_020170660.1:12597-14340 GCF_000524195.1 Echinococcus granulosus | reverse complement strand
AAACGGCAGGACAGGACCGTTTGACCGTAATAGGTCTTCCTTTTGGTTAACATTAGGGTAACTGTGGCTGCCACCGTAGATTCAACTTTGAATAAGGGTGAAAGCTGATTGGAACAGAATCAATCATCATCAGTAATCAAAAGTTTGCATCAATTAACACATTTGCACTCATTTCGCTCAGTGAACTTTAGCCTCGACCACTGTCTATGGGACTTAGACTGAATGTATCGCAATTATCTAATCTTTCGGTGTAGCTTTAGACGCAGAATATTGCTTCTAATTAAATGCATTTATTTAAAGAGAACAATTTAAAAGGTTTATACTTCTGATTAGGCTAAGGAGTATCTCTACAAATGATGATAAATTATTGCCTATTTTATTAACAAGTAGTATGCCTCTTCTATTATGAATCAAACCTAGTTTCTTGAAGAGGCAACGGGTGTTCTGGACCAGCTCATCTAAACCGTCTCTTCTTTAAGGTAGGGTACAGAATGTTGCTTTAATCGATTTTTGGGTAACCGCAGTGCTTAATAACATGCTTTGGATTAAAGAATAAAAAAATAATTAATTATACGTCGTGATCATTTTATTTTTTCCTGTACTTTATGGGCATTTAAGAGCTGTCGGACTAAAGGATAGCGATGTAGAAGGAGGAGTTATCAAAAGAATCGCAAGCTACAAATTTCAAAATGACAAAAGTGTGGAATTGATAAGAATCCTCTCTTATAGTAAATGCATTTGAACACAGAAATGAAACCACGAGAGATGATTGTGCACGACTGGTGGCGGCTTATGCTTGAGTATCGGTTGACGTTAACTCAAATATTCCAAAATTTCCCAGACATTATATGCTGTTAACGATGCTTTTCCGTGTGCTTCTAATTCAATTTTTACTTTTCTCTTTTATCCGCCTTGCTTGCCAGTTCATCAAATCCTTTTATTCTCTTTCTGACTATCTTGATGTACTGCTAAAATGCATATACTCCCTAAGAAATATATTTTTATTTAATTTCTAATGGGTTTGTTGACACCTAGCCAACGAAAGTGCATTTACGGTGTTTGCAAGATAGCAAATGGATTTTTGCATACTAGTAGCTATAATGCCTAATTTCAGGTTGCTTTAGTTTCTTTTATGTTGAGTAGCGTCAGTTACATTCTAGGTTTCCGCATGATGAATCAGACCTTTATCTTCCAACTAAATCATTTACACTCAACTTTGCACACCGTACGCTATTTTTATGATGGAATTACAATTTTGCAAAAAATACAACTGTCCAGCAAACTTTAAGCTCTGCAGTAGGCTTTCATAGTTATTCAAAGCTCTAAAGGTGGAAAATACGGATTTTTACTTCTATAGATCTGCAGGGTAATATTTAACATAAACCGGATAAAATGGCTTGTAACGTTTGTTCTAACGACTATAAGCATGTTGAGCTTCCTTTTTCCATAAAATATTTTAGGCTGGACCTTTCAGTATGAGGCAAGAGCAGGTAGGGAGAAATCCAATGCCGACACCTATTCACACTTTATTGCAGAAGATGCGCAATTATAATGAGAAGTAGGCTTTTAAGATTTGTTATAGATCCTGCGCGTTGAAAAGTTGTTTATCCGTTTAATTCAAAGCGCGTTGCCACGTCTCCCAAATAAGACTCAAGTATTTTGCAGAGTGGTGCACTAACTGTAATTTACGGTGGCATGTGCAGAAGCAGGGACACCACCTTTATTAAAATCTTCCATTTCTCT
>NW_020170660.1:11192-12497 GCF_000524195.1 Echinococcus granulosus | reverse complement strand
GTCGCATTTTTGCACATATATACAATTTTCATTTCATAGTAAAGCTATTAAAGTCTCAGTAAAGGATTCAATTAACATCGGATAATACAGTAAAATAGGTTGTAGATCCAAAGATTTCAAGAGTAGACAACAAGAAATTGGTAATTGCGCAAAAAACGAAATATCATTTCATAATTACGGCCCTTAAAGCTGACTTTCACTTCTGCTGCTTTTCTGGCATGCTCTTTGCAGATATAGACTCTTGTGTTTTGCTGAAGGCGTAATAATCCAGATAGCGGAAAAAGACATGTTGCTAACATACCGAATGTCCGAGGGGCTGCCACTTTGACCCAATTGTAAAAGAGTTTACGAATGTATATAAAAATTAAGTGCAGCTTTTGCCATTACGTTAGCTGAGTTAATATTCCAATTATTGTGTTATTTTTGAAATGGTAAATTTATTTTGTTGGATCAAAATAAGGGAATAAAAACCGTAATGATAGGATTTTACATGAATTATCTGGAGTTATTCGCAACCGCAAGGAATGGTTGAGCGTAAATGCGGAAATGTATTTTAAGCATTGGTTTTTTGTCAAATTCCTTTACAAGAAAAGCGCAAGTGATTCCAAATCAGTTTTAAAGAGTGGCAAACATCATCTAAGACATTCGAGGTATTATATCACCTTCAGGTCAGGTCGAAATTTGCTTATTTTTATGTAGTCTGGAGAGACGTATGCCCTCCTTCTCAATGACATTTGACTTCTTTTTATTTCCAACCATAAACTTGCATAACTTTTACACATCTACTACAAATGCTTACTATTTTTAGCGACCACCTTCCACATTGTGCATTACCTTCACTTGCTTAAACACGGTTATATATTTATGGTAACAATATGCAACATATGGCAAAATATAAAAAGAATGACCATTGTGAAGATAGATGGATTACATAACCCATATAAAAGAATAAGTGACTGGATAATAAATGACTAATCTCAGGTATAGGTGAGCAGGTCAAAGTGGCCTAGAGTGCATGCAAATAAAGAAGCAAGTCTTTGTTTTAGCATCTGAATTGGCAATATTCCTGAAGATTTTTGAGTAATTTAAACAGGATTAGAGCTAATTAAACCTACTCCTTTCCCCATGTCCATAATCATACCACGTTTTCAGGAAACAACCAAGAGTGCTAAAATTTGGGGAAGATATTTTGAAAGCAAACTTTAATTACCTGCTCTTATTTTACATTATTGATATCTTACTGAAAGAAATTTTATTGTAGGAGACCAATTTCGCCCCATTTGGCAAGCTCTGTTACATTGCTGC
>NW_020170660.1:7458-11092 GCF_000524195.1 Echinococcus granulosus | reverse complement strand
ATTGATTTGTCCACGTATTCCATTCCTGCGCACCATCGGTGTGTGTATGTGTGTGTGTGGTAGAAAGTCAAGATATTTGAGAAGTCAGTATTTATAAGGCAGAAAAAACAAAAGAAGATGAAGTGAAGTAAAAGTATGAAAAAGTCGTTTCAAAAGTAAACGCTAAGAAAACCGAAATACCCAGCATTCACCTAATTGATCCACCATCGGTCACCTCATACCGACCCATTTTGCCATATAAGGAGAAGAGACGAGAGCCCAATGCTAGATGCAATGTGATTTTCATACGATCATGACAGTCAAAACGTCGACCAAGGTATTTACACCCTTACCCCTACTCAAATTCATATGACTCTCTATATATTCGTCTGTATTTCGAAAAGTCATCCGCATACCTGATATGCCCTGCCTGTATCGGTTAACTTTAGGTATCTGTTGCAAATTTTATGCATACTATCCTATGCTCCATGATTCAAATTAAAAAAGAATGCTGATCTGTTGCTTTGAAAGGAAAACTAGGCCTACTACAATCTGATTGATGGCTGAACAATCACGAGGTCTCTAAGTATGACTATGAAAAGGAATGATAAAATGTATGTTCTGGAGAATAGTTTCCAAAATTTGACTGCTACCCCAGTATCATTTTATCCTATCTACATACCATCTACATGTAGGCTGCAATGGTGTTGTATATATATTAACTGGTAGGGCAAGTCAACCTTGTTTTCCAAAATAAATAAGCAGAAGTAGGTCTTGTATCGTAGGTTTTAAGCAAAACGTAAATGCACCATTATACTTCGCAGTGAAATGGTACACGCCGACCCTAGAAGACATCGAGGCAGGCCCACTGAACTATCTTCGCCTAATCAATGGCAGGCTGGCAAAATTAAGTCTTGATACTAAGTGTGAAGCAGCAATAAATGCAATAACTTATTGGTGTGCAGCTCCCCAAGACCTAGCTGAAGACAAAAAAAGGGGTAATACTTGGGCAGAGTGCGTATTGTTTGCCTGCAGAAAGGATCAGGAGCAATGTCGCCTGGTTGAGGTACAACAATAAATTAAAACAAGCAATCGACTGATTACAAAAGCACTAGACTTCACATTTCCAGATTTTCAGATAAGTAAACGCACTGAACCGAACCTCACAACCGACAAAGAGGTTATGGGAAAACAAAAATCTTTTTCCGCAGAGGAAGACTTTACGTTCTCCTTGATAGAATAGCTTAAAATGTACAGTTTTGTGATGCAAAAGCTGTAAGCAAAAATCTTTTCAAAATTAATATGGCAATCCTTATCACTGAAAAGTCATGCTTTTAGGACATGTGAGAAGTTGAGGCGTTGAAATGAAGGCATTCTAAGAGTGGTCAAATTTGGTTTCCTACCGCCTATGACTGAATTAATTTGTTGTGTCCATAGAAAGCGGCCCTTGGGGTTGAAAGAAAGAAACAAAAGCCTCATTTCCACTTTACCTCTTTTGAACCTCTGCTGCCCAACCAGTGATGGGAAAAACAGCAATTAATTTAACGTCCATCTTTTCACTTATTCAATAAGTTGTCTTCATTACCTCGTATACTTTACTTGATGGATCCTTTTTGCTTGCTGTCATGTGAGAGTCAGCAACAATTATTACTTACCCTAGAAGCATGAGGTCTGACGCTTTTGACAATCCAGTGCTGCATAAGTCAAATGATTTTTTGATGGGTGGTCTAGTATATGTAAAGGAACTCCTTACCCTCTAAGTGACTTTAGCTGAGGTGAATGTCATTAAATACTGAGCCATGTCAAAAACGATGGCTAGTTGACTCAATACTGGATGGTCCTTGATTGTTGACGGACAAAGCTTACTTTGAAATCTGTATCGAAACGTAAAACTATATCCAACGATAAATAACAACGCAGAAGGATAAACTCACTAGTATTCAGGGAAAATTAGTTGGCTTTAATTGTATTTTCTGCAAGATGTGTGTGTAGGAAGAGGCAACTGTAATAATTCTCAACAGTGCACCTCTGCCTAATTTGAACCCATATTTCGAATCTGGTCTGGACCGGCAAAAACCGAGGGTATTTTCTTTGTTCTGAAGTACTAAGATTGACTACAGGAATGGAGGATTTGGCCAGGACACATTTGCTATGTCGTAGACTTAAGTCTGCTTTATCTATCAAATTTGTTTATTAAAGGGCAAAGCATGCAAGGCAAACTATGGTGGTAGTTTTGCAAGCAAAAACGAATCTCACCTTGATGGTAGTGGTGGAGCACCCGTTCCCAATTTTGGTGCATTACTAACGCGGCGCAGACCTAGTAGAATGCAACTTCCTGTCACCCTGCAAATTCATCTTCTCAGATCTAGTACTAATAAGCAATTATAGTGTTTAGAGGTTTCTCGTAGTACTTTATCTATGAAAAATATCTCTGCGAATCTCGCAAGATAGTGGCAATTTCATGTTTAGCACCATATTTAACGCAATAAGCGTAAAAGCTTTCTCCATCATTAACCGCTAGAAAGGATTATGCACCTCCTGTTATTGCACGTTACGCTTCAACGTCTTTGTGACAGGTTCAATAATAAAAATAGACAAATGTCTACTGCTATACAAAATGGGGTTTGCAATATAAGTGTGGGTCAATGTAGCAGCAAGGTTACAAGGAAAAGAATTTGATTCTCCCCACATTTCCAAAGGCGTAATCCAATAACATGGATCCTCCTCATAATCCCAAGAAATGCACCACATCAAGACTACCACTGAGTAAATTTCTTAATTTAGGCATCACAAAAGGGGGCAGAATTGAGTATAACTACAAAAATATCACTCCAACCGCTAGTTGACTATTGCCACTTTGAGCCACAATATATGCCCACATGCTTTGCAGCATCGCTTGCATAAGAGCATTAGATTACAACACCGATATCTGCCCAGGCGACACCCGACGCAGGTGTTCTAATATCTACCATAATAACATCTGTTCCTTTATTGCCAGGAATTGTCCTCCTTCTTATAAGTCATGCGCCCTTATCTACTTGCCCAAGAACGTAAGAAGATATTTTCAGATCTTCCATGATTCAAAAGAACACGATCAAATATAACAGCAAGTAGACTGCTCACTTCCAATAAAGGCGGTGCAACTTTCCACTCCAGAACTTAAACGAGTTGGAAAACAAATGTTAGTCTACATCTACTGCATCGTAATGGCAAATACATCACTTTGAGTCGTAACTAGATAAAAATGTGCAGAGAACCCTGAGAAAAATGTGTGAGATAATTTGTGGGGTCCATATATGTTTGCGTTTTAAGCATCCAACGTAAAAATGTGATTGTACAATGTTGGTTGCAAGGTTTATAGGGATTAACTATCCACCTACTGAAACCAATGCAATCTATTTCATCTTGTCGACTGACCAATAATGACACAGCAGTTGTGTTATTACGATGTCGTCGACACAACACGATCTACTGTACGTCGATTTAATTGTAGTGAGCAAATTCCCTTGCCAAACTTCGCGAAGAGACAGAGCTACGAATTTTATACAATCCGTGAACATCAAAGGTCAGATTGGATTAAATTCATATTTGAAAATTAAGATTACAATAAAACAGAAAACCGGACTGGAACGTCCCTACAAACGTGTCACTCCGA
>NW_020170660.1:6074-7358 GCF_000524195.1 Echinococcus granulosus | reverse complement strand
AATGTGGCACATTGAGCTAAAGAGAAGGTGGTAAATTGCATGCAAGTTGTTCATTCAGTGACTGCTTTTGCCAGTGTGTCCACAACAACGTGATCCTGACTTCAGGCCCGAAGTCATTACTGTCGGCGTTACGAGTACACTGGCGGTAGGGTGCATTTTTTTACCCCTGCTTTACTCTAGTGTCGCTTTCGCCTATTTGACATGCTTTGAAAGGTCCTGACTCTGCAGCAAGTATTGCCCAATCAGGGAGAGGCTGAACAGGTGGACAAGCAGCGAATTCTTTTGAAATGTTGGATAAAGACGTGTCAAGACAATTTGTACGTAATTAGTTTGAGATTAAATTAGATTAGATCACAACAAAATTAATGCACTCCTAATAAGTGTTAGAAAATCGCCCCTCATGACACTAGAGACAGGACGGAAAACGCAATGCGAATAACGGTCCTTTTGCATCGTTAAATGCTTTCATTTGCTCTTGGTACTAGGTACAAAATTTTGGAGTACACACGGATGGTCTGCGATTCACTTCCTTCACATCATATGTAGATGGTGCATAGAGGGAATGAAAATTTTTTAGATCATTCTTTGGGTCACCATCGACCACTTTCTTTGCATAAACTGTAGAGGACCATCTATTATTATAGCTAGAGCTGCATCATTGAAAGTTTGATACAAATAGGTTCAATGTCATCGCCATCGCCTCATAACTTCTTTTCTTTTGACACCTTCAAATCCAAAATTTTACCTGATGAAAGTAATTGTATAAGAGGTCAGCTTTTGGTGATTTGTATTTGTTACAAGAGTAACAGCTTAGAGCATAAAATGTTCCATGCTTTTCCCTTTTAGCTTGGCCTCCATTTTACTGGAACGAGTGGACTAAGTAGAGGCATTTCAAACAGAGAGCAGAACAGCGCTCATTCTGAACACACTTCTCCTACATCAAGGCTCAGTGACTACTGCACGTTTGCTTGATTCGTGTTCACTGAACGCTTCTAACCTAAGAAGCGCAAACACGTATTACATCGCTTTTCGTCTTTTTGAGCACCGTTCCCAGTGCCCTCTTATGGGTGATTCCCGCATGTCATTAGCGGTGGCCTCCTTCCTACATTGGAATGAAAACTTCATCTTCGCATCCAGCAGGTGGTGCAGCTTTCTACAGACATATCTTGTTGTGATAAAGGTTGATTGTTTGGGAACGGAGTTGTGTGGGTTTGAGCAATTTGTTGGTAGGATGACTTATTTTACTCGCGATCCATCTTTTCTCGTGGATGATGGGACAAGTGG
>NW_020170660.1:3448-5974 GCF_000524195.1 Echinococcus granulosus | reverse complement strand
CTCCATGAATGACATGGACAACAAGTTTTCGCTTGACGAGAAATTCAACATGAGGGTAAATTACAGGACGAGTTACAATTAAATTGCAAAAAGTGTCTTACAGTCTGCGCGTCGAATTAATTTCATGAGATGTGAAGTCGAAGTAACTACACATCTAAGCGAAAATAAACGAAATTAATTTAAGCTCAGCCACTACCTAACATAAATCTTACTCAGCAAAATGTACTTTTAGCACTTAACAACTTACGCAATATTCTTTTAAGTTCCTGCCTCAATCCCGTTATCTTCGTTTTCATTGATAGGGTTGCAATGATGACTGCGTCCCAGTACTAGTTGAGGTTGTTACTTTCTGCCGCATTGTTTAATTCGGATCCCTATCGAATACCGCAACCAAATATTGTAATGTTTAATAGTGCTTCATGAGTTTGGTCTCTCCGTTTTATTGTGAACATCAAAGAAGTCAAGTTTGAAGGTGCATACAAAGCACTCATTTTAAATATCAATGGCTGTGCTATTAGTTAGGTAGTTAATAAGACCATAGTCATCGTTTAGTACTGTGACAATGCAAACCCTATGAACTCGTTATCACAACTTACAAAAAGCTCACCATTGACAAGTGACAGCATACATACTGAAAGCAAAAAGGAACCATTATAGGGTAGCAACTTTATCGATGCTAGCTAAAGGCACTAAACGAAAAAAAGGGCCGTTAAAACATTTGGGATCAAAGGAACAAGGGGATTCATAAAGGTTGCTCCCTACACCATACTAATACACAATTCAGTGTACCAGTTCTGATAGAATTTCAAATACCTATACTAGTCCAATTATCAGTCACCTTTGATGAGAATCCCACTTCTACATATTCGCGTAAAAGGTAATGTGTTAACTTTTGGCTGAGAAGTTGAGGAAATGCTGTTGTAATCGTACACGTCGGCTGGAAGACCATAGGTTTGAGTAGGTGCTTTGATGCCAAGGTAGCTGCATTAAATACTTTTGACATTTCTACATATATTGTTTTTTCCAATTTTCAATGAGCTCTTTGCTTTTCACATACCCACATTTTTGGGTGTGCGGAAAGCTCTGTCTGGTACCTTAATTTTGCCACATGGGTGAATTCCGATAATCATATTAGGGTAACACTGTCTATCTCAAGTGTGCTTACTTGGCTTCACTGTGTGTTGCAAACCTGATATGATAGTTGCTTGTGCACTCAGAAAGGTGTTAAAGTGTTTAGTCATATCACTATGATGGAGATTTCAACACCAGTTACGCCTAACACTGAGTGACTTCGACGGCAGCTAGTGTATTACTAACTTAAGTAATCAATGCATTAATTAGGAAATCACTTGCTGAATATTTTCAAATGCCCACAAAGGTAGCGCCAATTTGACTTCAATGTGTTTGGAATCTGCCTTTCCCCATTTTCACCCTGTATGAATGTTCAAATTGATGGAAGTTTGTTGATTGCAAATGCATGCATGTGCATTGATCTGCGGAACTGAATGAGTTAGGCACAAGCCCCTTCTGCCACCAGAATGAAATTTCGCCTTCCACAACAGTGTTAATACTATCGTTAGCCCTTCTTCCAGTGCTCATTAATTTAGGATGTGTGCCACAACAGGGATCACAGTGACTTTTTTCGCCTTCTATATTGTGTAACAAAAATATGTGCTTTTTCTCACCGCGAATCGTGCATTAGTGAAAGCTTAATTCATGTTTTAAGTTTAGCGCAGTGGAGTTTTAGAAATCTGCAGGATCCATTTGGAACTTAAATTTACCTGAATGCCTAATTATGAAAAACAAAACACACAAACGCAAAAGCAGACTCGGGCATATATGTAGTCTTTGACATTGTCACCACTCGGTCGTCAGGCACGTACCCGCACTTCTTGCATCTATTCTCACACGTACACAATCAAGTTGCAGCAAGGCATAGTAGTGTATGTGAGCTATAGATAAACAGACATCAGTAACAGATTTTTTATGTAATTTTGATTATCAGAAACGGTAATGTAATGATGCAGTAAACTGTGCGCACTTTCACTCAGTCCTGAATATATTTTTTCAAATGCGTTCACTATGATTCAAGTCTCTGATGGTAGATACATGCGATTTTTGAGAATTGAATACTGTTTTCGATTTGTTCTTGCGCAATTTAGCTCCCTTTTAGAATAGTCGATAAGAATTGGCTTAACTCCTCGACTTTCTAACAGACGGATAAAAATGCAGATCGGACCTCAAATGATTTGGCTTTCATTCAAAAACATTATAACAAAGTGCCTCAACTAGCCCTTTTATTGCAACGAAAGACGAATTTAGATTTGCTTTCGCATAATTTTGCTCCCTTTCAGATTAGTTAGCATGAAGTAGGTCAACTTGTCGAATCTTCTTACAAGTAAATAGGATATCAGATTTTTCCCCATTTAATGTAACATAGACCTCCTTCCAATTAATTAGAAAGGAGTGGCAGAGCTGGTAAATATACTGAGCAGTGATTGAAACCAAACATTTGTCCTCAAATAA
>NW_020170660.1:1845-3348 GCF_000524195.1 Echinococcus granulosus | reverse complement strand
TCTCTGTCACTCTGCTCTCTTATTTCTCTCAACGCTTCCCGCTTGCATTGGTTGTTATTGTTTGCACTTGGTGTGTTAACCTCCGTCCATTTGGCAATAATTGCACCTTGCCTTGTGTCTGTCAAGTGTTCCTCCCAGGAACCTCAAATTTCTCCTCGGCATTGCCTTGTAGGCAGGCAGTCATAATATGCTTGCTTGAATTTGGCCACCTATTTGAATTGCAATCGCTCCGCAATAACCACACAATTATTTATGGGTATGGCTACTTTCGCACCTGCATCGGGGCCACGATAGTCATGCTCAGAAGTCAAACATGATTTTTGCTCAAATGACGGACTTCACCTTCTCATTCGACAGACCGGGAATGCTGCACCCCTAAAGAAGTTGGACATTACCGGAACACCTATTCTCATGGTACGTGTGACAATGCAAAGGTAGAAATCACGTCTCTTAGAGCTCGGCAATTTAGCCTAACACTTGCCATTTGTGCACAGAGCGGGCTCTTTTGCTCTGTTTTTTGTGTGCCCAGGTGTGAACATTCTTGGAGTGAAATATACGCTTAATGGTTAACAGGGTGCTTATGGTCTTCAGTGGATAGGGACTATGTGGAGGGAGTCAAGAAGTGTTTTGCGGAAGCCTAATGAATCTTGATCATTTCACCAGGACTGCCTTTCCTTATCACCCTTGCTACAGCTACAAGCCATCAATCAGAGAAGATCTCTTGATGCAGCCTTGCTTTGCGGGCAATAA
The DNA here is from genome assembly GCF_000524195.1 of Echinococcus granulosus. NCBI lineage: Eukaryota > Metazoa > Platyhelminthes > Cestoda > Cyclophyllidea > Taeniidae > Echinococcus > Echinococcus granulosus. Next base: position 2,598 of record NW_020170660.1, on the reverse strand, counting down.
TAACATGGGACAATGGAGACACGTCAACATTATCTAGCCGACGGTTCAACTCTCTATATATATATTGCCATCCACCTAAATTAGTGTATTCATTTATTTGAACTTCCGTCGCCCAAAGACAACCCATTTTTACCATTTAAGTCATGCCAGAGAAAGGAAGAGTAATAAGATTTATAAGGTGTTTATTTGCATTGCGTCGGTCTCTACTCCGTTCATTCTTGTAACCTCAGATCAGTTCTCTCATCTTGGATCCACCTACTCACAGTTAGATCTAAGTAACTTTCAGTGACTCAACTATGTAGAGTTGTCATTTGCCAGAAGGGAATGTTAGAGCAACTGATCCATTCTACGTAATGGTCTACCAATAAGATCAGTCATATGACCAACTGCGAACCCCAACGAACCTTCCTAACCTCCAGCACTTCGATTAAAAGTGGAGTAGCAGAATTTTTAGAGCGCATACAAGTTAAACCGTTGCCTTCGGCAGAGCATGCAGGAAGAGCTGATGTGTCGTGGCCGGTGTGTCCAGTCACTCACGAGTGACCCATGCATCTTGGGTCAGAATGGATACCACCATTGCTCTAGTTGAGATACGATGAGTGTTGTGCCTGTGTGGGGCAGTATGCGGTCCTCCGATTCCTGGTGGAAGTGACAATGACGTAAAGTTAGTGGCGATGGAACACCAAGCAACAAATTCACAGTCAGTATGCATTCGTCTCTTCCTACTGACATCCTCAAAGCATCAAGGCAGTT
>NW_020170660.1:0-1745 GCF_000524195.1 Echinococcus granulosus | reverse complement strand
GTGGAGGAGGTCAGTCTGACCAGTACAGTACATTTATGGGAATGCATGGGGCACAAGAAAATCTCGGTTAGTTGGGTGATGTGTACGTTAAGCTCAGAAAGCATACCTTGATCACAGGTCATTCACCTCGATGCAGAAAACGATAAATAAGGTAATGTTGCAGCATCTGCCTCATATCTCGAGCTATGAAAGCGATTACATCATTGACAGGCGATTCGCACCATGGTGCATATGATTGGTCAAAATAAGTAACGAATGCATTTTTCTCCCAAACTCAAAACTACGGCAGCTGAATAGAGCAAATCGTTTTGTCGCCGATTTACCATTCGTTCCTTGAGCAGCACACTCATTTGTGAAGTAAAATGCTAGTCAAAAAACCTTCACCCGGTCATTTTTAGGTGGTGAGGTTTTGTTGGCTGCCATGGAATAGAGAATTTTTCGCCTCTTCAGAGATTACTGCATTTCACTTTTTCTAATTAACAAAGGTATTTTTCTCATTTAATTAGAGAAGGGAATGACAAATAAAAGTAATAGACAAGATTTGTAGCTGTCGTTATTTATGCGGTCCGCCACACCATCCCTTTTCTACCGTGGTCACTAGAATCCGAGGTGTTCAAATAAAACCTCTACGTTTTTTGCCTCTTTGTTTATGTAATGAGACAGCATTGTGATACCTGCAAATCCGCGCACCCAGGCTGTCAGGTCTTGGCTGACGATTTACGCAGTGAAACGTACGCAGGGGAATTGTTGGCTCGTCATCAATCATTGTGTGTCAGCACCTCTCCTCAAAGGTTTCTTCATAGTGTGCAGGAAGGAAAATCACAGCTAACGGTATCCATCGAAGAACGGATACCAACGTTTGTCGATGGACGACAGGTGTAGCGTGATGTAGAATCCCCCTGCTGAGAGATTTGGTATATTTCGCCACTGTCTAAAAAGATAGCCTGCAATTGGCTGCTTCGTGACGAAGTAGGTAACACTAGATTTATCATTTATAATCCGTTGAAAGACGCCAGCAAAGACTCGTCCTTCCTAGGGTGGCTCCAAATTCATATATAGAGCTTTGGTCGGCTAAAAATAGGGTTGACTTGACAGAAAATTCCCTCAATTTGCGAAAATACATGCTTTGGATAAGGGCACATTATTTGGATAGTTGGCTATGATCCACAACCATCACAACTGATGTTCATGAGACCCGATTCATTATAAGTCTAAATTGTGGGGAGTATTACGGAGGTCTGAGGAGCGAGTTTCATTTCTTCGTTAAAAGTAAAGCTCTACAGATAATGGATTTAACAGCCTGTTGCCATTGCATCGCACCGGGCTGTAGAAACGCTAACTCCTGAAACAAGGCGAGTATATTGGATCAAGACTCTGCAAATTCTCACAATCTTTATGAAGAGTGAAAGAAAGTCCCATGTGGTAGCTTCATTTAAACACCCAAAATGATCTCAATGAGTGCGCCTAGAAGGTTCATTCTCGAACGCCACTCATGGGTACGCACAAACCCATAGCAGTCGCAAAGCTCACCCAGAAGGTAGATCTGACATCAATACAGTCAATACAGATCACCTGTATCTACATCATCACCACTATCGCTGGTGCAGCATCCCACACGCGCTGCCCCCTTCCTGCAGCCACTCCTCAGCAACTGACGCATTAGCATCTCGTGGCTGCATAGCAAGTCGTTAGCACTGCATGTTCATATTCTGACTTCCCCGTTACCAACTACAGTCAAGCGTTGG
>NW_020170661.1:34401-37333 GCF_000524195.1 Echinococcus granulosus | reverse complement strand
GCCATTCACTTGACCAGGACATCATTGTCCACTGAATTCTGTCAACATGGTTCGGCCTACCAAACCTTCCTAATTAATGGTTGCTTCTTGATATTTTTACTTCAGGTTGGTGAGGGATCAGCTGGGTGTAATAAGAGAGGTCTCATTCCCTTTACTTCTCCACCGTTTAAACGGTGACCTAAGAATGCAGAGCATAGAAGACTCCACCATTTACGGAGTGGCTGTAGGGCAGAAACCACAACCAATGTGTAGTACATCAGCCTAAATCCAGCCACTCAATAAGTGGCTGTGGTATTCCTGGCGTTGTGACGAGCTGCCGATGCAGTGGAACAGCCTAAGAGACTTAATAGCTGCAATCTTTATGATAAACACAAAACTGCATAATGCAGGGTGAGATATCTAAAAGAAATGACCCATGTCACCTATTTGCTAGCAAAATGACTTATCTCCTTACAGACTAATTGATTCTGACTAATGGTGACACTTCAGTTCAATCATTATCATAACTCGTACCAATTCAGTTGCTGCATTATTATCCACTTACCACTGAGGACAGTACTGATAACAAGGGGAAGCTTCTGAAAACCCTGAGAATTTCAACTAGTTTTCAGTTGAAACATCACCTACAATTCATTCCGAATCGCAGTCAAGTTTTGACTTATCCTGTTCCCCATACAAGACAGATGGTACTGATTAACGGCCAAGTTTCTGCTAATATTTTAACGGTTTAACTTACCAGGGCTGAACATTTGTTTAGAATACACAGAATCCCACACTTCTTCATCTACTTTCTTCTGCAAGTCGTGGTTTAATGGGACTCATGAAAAGCACCAGACCTTGATTACTATGCCCATCAAGTGTCACTTAGTCGGCATTTAAATGACTGCTTTGTTTGGGCAGGAGTAGGCAAGAAGGGGTACAGTTCATTCTCAAATCCTTATTTTAGTTCGGACGTAAGCTCTGTCAGACATGGAGGTCATTTGATGGAATGAAATCATCTCACGTTGCTCCACCTCGGAAGAGCATCGTCGGAGTGGAGGCATTCCATCCAACAAAAAGAACAGACCTAAAGCATTGTGAATGTGGAATGGAGAAGATCACTCTTGTAAATTTTGTGTTGGATCCTACCTAGAATGGAACAAGGAAGTCCCAGTCGGTTCACTACGTAGTAGATGAAGACCGTGCATTTATTGTTTGGGATTGGCAACAGATCTATCTGTACAGGAGCTAGAAAATTTCATGTCTGCACATTCGTCAAGTAGCATGACTTCTTATAAGAAAGAGGTCCAAACGGTAAAAATAGCCTTTTTATATCCCGATTCGATAGTTACCCTATGGTTCCGTAACAAGCTGTCATAATCACGCAATTGCAACACCAACAGATGGTCAAACAACCGCTTAATAAAGGATTTCTGTCTTTCATTTCGCATTTATTCTGGAGTTGAATCCATCTCGCTAATTTAATGCAGTCCTCCAATTTAGTGATACAATTTTACTACACACCAGTTGTCTTGTGAAAGAAGGGAAGCTGTTCTCATTTCTCACTCTATTCTCTTCATCTCAGCGCTTCTGTCAATTCGTGATTTTGAATTGACTTCACCAGACATTAGCGAGTTTCTTCAACATCAACACTTTATCCGGACCTGGACCTGTTGCCTCACACTCTCCGGACCTATTTCGCTACTTGATTCAATCGCAATTTTATAATTGTAAAATGCAAGATTAGTTGATTACGCACGAGGTTGCAAGCTGCTCTCCACTTAGGGTGCAGCTGAGTCCCTGTCTTGAAATTTAGTATTCACTTTTCTACTTGTAGCCACTCCCAATGGGAATCGCTAACCTGCGCCTTTGTACCTCTGTGACCATCTCGGGAGCTTCATCCAACCTATCCAAAAGCAAATCATTTGCCACAGAGAGAGCGTCTGTTGCTTTAACTGACGCATTTGCCGTGTAGTGGAATGTACAAAGTCCGTTGAGCCACAGACAGTAATTGCTGTTGTTGCTAGTCAAACACTGACTCTCCCGGGTATTAAGTTAATTCAGAAGGCAATATAGACAGCAGAGAATATTTTGCCAAACGGTGCTATTTAAGGATAGAAATATTGTAGGAGATTACCTAAGATGAGCTGTTGAATTTCTTCACGCAATTTCCCCTTTTTATGGGCTGTACTTGATTCATGTGAGACCTGAATTCAGTCATGTGGTAAAACTTATTACCACAAGCAGGTATTGTGATGAAGCAATAAATCACCCCAAAATTCAGTCCTCCATTTTGATTGCGAGTAGTTATTTCTTGCTTTTCAGCCCCAGAGACCTGCATCAATGGAAAACTAATGATCCTTACAACTTGCGATGTAGATTCATGCGTCCAATGGCAAGTGGATCAAGCATCATAGCGAAACGCCCCACCTAACCATAGTTTTTAAATGGACATCTCATTTTTGCGTCGTTAGCAAGTGGGATGATTAAGTCTAATGATGAGGGAAGAGTAAGAGCCTCTCCATGTCGTTTCCGGATAGGCGACATAAGCTCACCTTCTGCGGAGCACATGGTTGTAATCTATTCGCCAGCGCTTCTGCATGCTTACGACAGAGGTAGCTCACAGTCAGTATGCCATTACAACCCTTAAAAACAACTTAGAGCACAAATTAATGCCTTTGTTACGTTTACAATGCACCACATTATCTGTGCTTTCACCATTTTAGTTTTTGAGAGAAGAGGGCCAGAAAGCAGCAGGTGAATTAGTTATTGCAAAGAAAAGTCCCTGCGGAAGTAAAAGGAATTATTAAATACATCGGTAAAACATTTCATAGGACCTCTACCTTTTAGTGCCAATCCTGGTGCTTCCACTCCTCAAAATTCCGAATCCTCCACCATATCGTGGTCAATGCTGCAAAAACAAAGCCCACTAATCTGGCGGCGCTAGACATAG
>NW_020170661.1:31405-34301 GCF_000524195.1 Echinococcus granulosus | reverse complement strand
GGATCCATAACAGGTGGGTTGAAAATGACATCCACCAGTCTCGTGTTCAGCAGGCGGCACCAGCCATGAACCATTTGGTTAAGGCCACTACGGACCTACTTACACCACTTGTATGAAGATGCCAGTGAAACGAACAGGCAATAATTCCTTCACTCCTCTGTTAGCTCAACAGAACTAAGGTAGGAATGGCTGACGAGCACTGCACTGAGAACAAAGTTGCAAGGGGCATAGACGCATGGACAAATCACCTACGACGTTGATGCCTGGTTCAAATCATCCACACGAATGAGATCAGAGCAGTGGGTATGGCACAGTCCTTGCATGCTTAACCTCAGTGAAACACTACTTCTTTATGCAGGACTGTTATGCAAGCCTTCATCATTCACGGTCAAGTATGCTCTCTTATAAAAAAGCAGCTCACAAATCACTGCACATTTAATAGCTGGGGTATCCATTCACCATCGAAATTTCTGTGCACTGTTATGCATTCAAATTAAAAGCGCCATTGACATCACCGAGTTGGACTTGAAGTTGCCATTCAACCAGGTGCCTCCCATCACACAATCAGAGCTACTTAAATGGAGCTAATTTTAGGTGAGAGGTCCACATGTAAATGCCATTAAGGCTACAAATAGTGTTACTGTCTCAAAAGTGCAAGAGTAAGCAGACTTTGGATTCTTGAATTGGACAGCTAGTCAAGTAAGTCATTGGTTTAGTAGACCATCTACCAGGGTTATTCCAATATGTCAAATATCCAAACCCTTTGTCGTTAGGATCATCCACAATGAACCAAAAGTTGTTTTTGCAAAACAATTCCTGACTGAGAACATCATTTTGCCTGTAGAAGAAGAGTGCACATGTGCGTTTTTTCTATTCCAATGAAGCTCATCTTTTTACCAGCTGGACGAAGTGACGTAAAACTCAGTTTTGGTGAAGTTTGAGCCTGCGAAAGCAGGATCAAAATAATAAGCCGAAGTGAATGGCTAATAAAGGCTGTCGCAAGGATTCTCAGTGGGGCAGATTTATTGGCCTTAACACTTGTTTCTCAACTATACCGGGTCAGAGGAGAAGACTCCATTACCTCGGCTTGAGAGCAACTTCAGTTGCGATGGATTTGTACCAACAAAAGGGGCCTGCTGTCCTTAATGTGTTCTTGTCGAGGCTAAAAGACTGGAGAGTATAATACGAGAACAAGGGAATGTGTTCGTGTGTGTCTTGATGGAGGCTAAAATTAATTCAGTATGGATGAATTGGGTTTTCGTTTTATTTCATCATGACGACTTAGTAGAGGTCTTCAGCAATCTTGCATATTTTTGTTAATTTTCTAGCGTTCCGTTGTGTTACCCAATTTGCAAATGAATGTCTGTGATGTTAGCTATAAAAGTGGAAATGGTCAGGCACCATGCACGAATGCCTTAAGGTAACAGCCTTTCCACAGTAAATAAGACATCCTTAACACCTTATGCTGCTTTTCGTTTTCCATGTAGTGAAGTGCTTACGCAATTTGCTAAAAGTTATTAAACTAGCCTACATGCAACAAAAATATATTAAAACACAAAAGGATGCTTGCCTAGTTGGTTGGATTTCAGCAGCACTGTCGAAGGACTATTCTTACGTCATTAAACGTATTAATGAACAAGAAATGGACACAACAGCGACTACTAGGGCCAATTACAAGGGCACTCCAAGAGCTGTCTTGTGGGGCTACTCGATATATTTGTTAACATCTGGACATTTGATTATTAAATTCAGGGTGAGGAAATGTTCTTCTGCTTTGAGATGATAATCACTTTAACGGAGCATTCAAAGTACTAACTTCTCCACTTTTTACTGACGACAGAAAATGCCTTAAAATAATAGCCAACTGTGAATGAGGGTCTATTTGCTCTGAATTCGTTTGACAAGCCATTCTCGCTAGCGCTTTAGGAACTCAAGCTTCTTTTTAGGAGCTTGTGTAATCGCCAAATATCACACCGAAAATTGCAAGTAGCCTGTGCTTTGTCAGGTGGAATTCACAAAGCAAAATTTCAGTATGCTCAGACACATGTGCTTAGGAACTTTGGCTTATGGAATCGTTAATAGGCAAATGGAAAATGTAGAAACTTCCCAACGTTGAATGGCAAACTAGAGACATGGAGTACCGATCTGTAGCCACAGTCGATCCATGGCTTTGGTGACAGGGGATGAAGTAATAAAATAATGCCAGATTAATTTGCACAATCAGAAGGTTAGAGTTGCAGGTGTTATGGAATATATTACAATGCATGTCTATGCAACTCACCCTCTCGCCAGTCTTTGGGTAGATGACAGAAGCAGTAGAAGTTTAGAAATGCTTCATCTTCTCTCCTACTTTACCTGTGTTATGTACTAGTAAGACAGTTTTTTGCTCAATCTTTGATATTTACACAGTATTTCTGCAAATATTTTATTCCCATAAAGATAATTTGAGAACAAGGGATAAGTGATACCTGAATGATTGTGAGTTTATTCACCATCCGCCGATCCTTGCTAGCGCGCAACTCATATCATTCAAATGGGAACCATTACAAAAAAAAATTTAAATGCCAAGGTAAGTCAGTAGACATGAAACAAATATGCAGGCAAATGAGCTTTCATTTATGCTTATACAGGATAATAAGTTCTGCCGGGCATCTGTAATCACGTTGTCAGCATTTGTTCATCTTACAAACAAAGCCGTATAACGTCAACATTCATTTAACCAGAGGGAATGTGTCGAAGCGCCTCAAGACCTCCCTGGGGACGAAATAGGACAGTATTCTCCGGCAGGATAAGTATTGCCGATTCAGAGCAGAGCTGGCGTTTACTGGCATAAGGTAGTTAAGGCTCAAACTGTTTTCACTTTTAGATGCCCCATCCAGCCTTGTGTAGCATAATC
>NW_020170661.1:29254-31305 GCF_000524195.1 Echinococcus granulosus | reverse complement strand
CGCAAGCTACAAGTAGAAGTGGAGAAATCGAGGTGTTGAAGTGGATTTGAGTTGCAGCTTACTTCATTACCTCATTTTTAGTCATAACAGAATAAACACAGTGACCACCACTTTTCGATTGAGTTCGGGTGCCACTATTCCACTTTCATTTGCTTACACAGTAGTCAGATTAGAAGTTAAATTTGACAGAGTCACTTCTCCTTTCTCACAGTCATTTCTAACTATAACAGTTTATTTTGAGGACAAAGTAACTCCACAAGTACTCTGTTATCCTGCATTTGTTTGTGTAACATTGCACTAAATAAATGAACATGCTACACCTCCTTACTCACATGGAAATGACTGGGCAGAACCGAAGTGAGAATCAAGTGGCAAGGAAGAAGGGAAGCAAAAACTTTCCTCCACTAAGCTATGACTATCCGTCCTTTTATTAAATGACCCTGCTTTGGGGCCAACTTTCGTGCGACTACTATTAGGCAAACATAATGCTCTGCACATTCACCCTCATCAATACAGCTCCAAAACAGGCGAAATTACAGATTTAGAGCAATTGCTAGGAGAAATCATAGATTTTATGGTCAAATAGATCGCATGTGAGAAAATGTCAAGGGGAGAGGAGCAGCAGTTCAGTGATGCCTTGGAAGTGCATCACTGTAATTGTGGTGTTTCAACACTGCTTCTAACGCACAGGCGTTGAAACGTGCAGTCTCCGATTTCCCTTTTTTATGCCCACCCTCATGCACGGAGGCAACTAAGGTAGAATTTGAGACCCTCTCTCTGCGATGGTACATGGTCGAGTTCAGTAATTTGCTACTGTCGCCTCATACGTTAATAACGTTCCTGCAGGACATGCGAAGTTGTGTATTAGCTGGGTGTAGCCATGCATTCTCGCATTCACAGCATTTGCCAAGCAGTAGAAATAGGGCTAGCTGTCCTTCGAGATGGATTCTGCCTTCCACTACCATAAATGCCAATTGGCGAGACCTACTTGAAGACAGGAAATATGTAATAGAAGGGTAGAATATGCATTATCACTGTACAGAAGGGCCATTTGGATCTTGACAGCCCAGAGACATGCAGCTCGGCGACAGTACAAAGGCGTAGTTGTCAGTGACTGCAAAGAATTGACCAAATGATCAGAGTATAAGGAAGCAGTCGTAACACGCTAAGAACCTTTCTCAGCAGACACCAGTGACCCCTGAGAAGGAAACGAACTCGGGTCACCCACAAACCCTGATGACCTTTCCACATCCACTATGCTCCTCACACTGAACATGCCCTCCACTGATTCAACCAACTTGTTCCTAAGTCACGAAAGCGAAGCTGGATGCGAGAATCACTAGAAATTTGTCGAATTAAACAAAGTTCAACACAAATGCGAACAACAGATGGCAACAAGTGATTTCGAATATCAGTTGCTGCAACAGACTTTAAGCAACATGGCGGAGATACATAAACTACTTTTAAAATTAGCAGGATTTTGTTTATTTGGAAAATTATTTTGGAGCAAGGCACTTTAAGTCACCCTGCACTATTCATTTTCAGTGCCGCATTTTGTAGTCGTGCAAAGTGTTGGCATCGCAGGATGGCTGAGGCGACAGTCTCTAAAAAGCGGTTCAACTGCAAATGACAAAACCTTTCTGACGTTGTGGCCGGATGTGACGAATTCGACCATTCCTTTGCAAGTGCTCCTTACTTCCCCTGATGCTCTACCATTTATGAATAAATAAGTGGGTAAATAAATGAATTACTCCCAAAAGATTGTACTGATTTAAGCTTCTAGAAATTCTAGCACTTGTAATTCACTAGAATTAGCTCTAAATTGAGTGGCATTCCAAACAACCCGTGAATTGTTATTTTAAGTCTCGGTTTTGGTAAAGTGGGCACTGAGGTGCACCTCCATTGTCTCCGAGCCTCGACAGCAGCCTCAGACTCCACTGTAAGTGGGCAGTGTGCATAATCTGCCCCACCATTATGCTCTCTTTCGTCCTCGGCACAGTGTCTGGGGCTACATAATTTTATGTGTCAATTGAATAGCCTACTTCCAATCC
>NW_020170661.1:27846-29154 GCF_000524195.1 Echinococcus granulosus | reverse complement strand
TTTGCAGTAAGTAATGGATGCGTGACATGCCTTAATTAACAAAGCGGAATGTGTATATGCAACTAAAAATTTAGGCATTGTTGCCTTTTAATCAGGCAGTCCTTTGACAGCTCCAATTTGTTGTGATGGAAGGTGATTGTTCGAGTGCACCACTGTGCATCGCAGACAAGGGGTACGGCTTCACTTGGCTTGCATCCTTGCTCCACGGATAATGCAACTCGCGGTGTACTCAAGGACGCAGAGCTGGCCAGTGCAGCTGCACTAGGTCTTTTTGGGTGGACCTCAGTCTCACTGTGTTCGCTGCAACATCTCTTCTGCCTGCCTGCTATATGACAATTAGAAGTGTTTTAGTGCGACGTTCCAAATTTGTGCCATCTCCTCCTTCAGTTGCACTACGCACTGGGCAACATGGGCTTAAGAAAGTGTTGTATGGTAATTGCACTTCACGAATTTTTTGATAAAACTTAAACAATGAAACGCCCGCTGATATATGGACTGCAGCCCGTACCAACGTAATCGGGTACCATCCAAGGCTTAAATTCTAGTCCTTTGTTTGTGAATTTCAGTGTATACAGCCAGTAGTCCAATCGAAGCACGACTCTTACTTTTCGGTGGTCCAATGCCTGACAAAAATCCACGTTCATTGGGTGGATTGGAAACTGCGAAGGCCTTGCAGAGCTCAGTCAAGAATTGGCATTCGAAATTGTTACCTCGTTAACTGTGCACCATTTTAGGGACTACTGTGTTGACAAATCCAGCGACTGAAGAAAACCGAGGCAACCGTTTCAGCGCTGCGTGTTTTCATGGGCTCTGCCTCGGCTACGTTCGCAAGTTACTCTGCCGTTATCGGAATCTATCAGATTCCTTCAATGGTGAGGAGTAGAGTACTCATGATGTCAACACCTGCCGCCTTCTCTGTGAGCCCTCTGGGCATAGGTTAGACCGGTGCTGTTACTTCGAAGTGAGATCATTCAAAGTAATTCATCAGTGGTTAATAGGCAATCTAAACTCCGTCAGTAAACCTTGTTTTCATATCTGACCAGATGTGTGACATTGTACGGACGCACCATGAGGTGAAGTGTCATGACTGCGTCAGGACAGAAGTGTGCATTGCTGACACGCTAGTTTGCCGATCAGGTGAATTCTTTCTTTGTATTTCATATAGAACAACTCACTGGCAAAACTTAGCATAATTTTGAAAGCACCTACAAAGTAGCTCCACTGTCGGTAGGTTGCCAGTAGAAGATGGCTTGAGTGAATCCTTGACGAACTTTAGGATGGAGCAGTGGCTAAATCCCGAAACTGACA
>NW_020170661.1:25736-27746 GCF_000524195.1 Echinococcus granulosus | reverse complement strand
CGATGCCTTTCAGCAAGACAAACAGAGGAATTGTTCTTACACACTGTCAACATTATGTTACTCACATTTGTCAATTCACTCCTGCCTCTTTGCCAGTTCTACTTTGGCACCACAATTTCTTCTCATTTGTCACATCCTACACTGGATGCATGAAAGCCACACCTGTCCAACTTCACCGACACGGTGGGTGACAGTCGGCCACCTCAGCATCACAAGTGACGAAGGTGGTAGTCATTTCATCCACTTGTCATCCAACGCATGAATCTTCACCACACGTTGTAGAGATAGTTGGTTTCCCATTGATGCAGGTCTCTGGGGTGGAAGAAGTGGAGAATACTTGCCCACAATCAAAACAGAGGACAGAATTTTGAAGTGGGCTAATGCATCGCGAAAGTAATTACTCTTGGTAAAGAGATACTGTGGATGATCCAACATGGCCACATTCAGGTCTCGCATGACTCAAGTGCAGCATACGAATAGCCAACATGTTCGAGAAGAATTTCCACTGTGCATCTTATTTGACATTCTGCAATATTAGCATGCTTGAACAGCACAGTCACCAAAATATACAGCTCTAGCATTACTTCCTCTAGAAATAATATTGCTTAGGCATGGGAGGGACAACAACAATTGTGGTCTGCCGTTGAAGGCTCTGGGCAACTTTCTCGATTTCTCCAAATCCGTCAGCTGGAGCAACAGCAAAACTCTTTCTATGGTTATTTTGTGCTTGTTTTTTATCACATGCCTTCTTCGTGGTGAATGATTTACTTGTGGTTTGGCTGGATGGAGCCACCACAACGTCCACAGAGACGCCAAAGTGCAGATTAGCAATCGGCATTGGGGTGGAGAAATGTTACTGCTCTGCGTGAATGCCTCCACAAGTTAGTCCCCCCCACTACATTCACTCAACTATGCTGATGTGCTTTCTTCTGACTAACGCTCTCAAAAAGAAGCATAATTGTTAATGTCAAACAAATCAGGCAGATTTCCATTAACGTTGTAATGCAGCAATAATGGGCGATTCAGTCAAAACCACATCCTTCTCAAAACGAAAGCTGCAGTGGCTAATTGGAAGAAAGCAATTGACAAATTTGACGGTGGGGGTGCCAACACTCCCTAAATGGCGAGCATCTTACACCCTCCTGCATAATTAATCAGCCTTGCACATTACAGCCATGAAGGTGGGGTGATGGAGCAGGCTCTTTGAGTCAGTTAGGTAGGGAATGAGGTTTGCAGAGTGTGAAGCAGCGGTGTGAATACTGAATGAAGAGATGCCATCATCAAGCCCCGAGAATATCTGGTAGAACTAATGGGAATTAGGAGCTGCGAACCATCTAGGATGAAAGGAACATCGTCTAATTCTGCAACAGGTTCTCCAAAAATGCGTTTGCAAGCAGTCACTGGAGTGTGGATGTTTCCATGCACTGAAATGAGTGGTGAGTCCCATATTAAGGAAAGGAGATTGGAAGTTGTGCAGCTGAAACAAATCTCACAGTGGAAGGGGAACATGTGGCACGTATTTAGAATGAGAACTAATTGCATTTTTAGTTGTAAAGGATTTTATGACTCACTGCTATTGAAATATTATGACCTCATCTTAAAACAGGACACATTATATGCCCCCCATTCCATTTGGGATTCACTCAATGCCTCAACAGGTTTAAATGCGTGACAAATTGTTGTGCTTTTAGCCTTCTTTGAAACAATTAATTCATTTGTCCTTTGCTGCCTCTCTTTCCTTAACACCTTGATTTGATGGACGCGCAGAGAATATTGTGTGATTTAAACGTGGCAATGAAATAAACTTCGGCCCTGGGTTGTCTCTAAACGATGTAAAGACATGCTGCCTTGCACGTACCTCTGCCCCACGCATGCAGAAGAGCCTCAGGGTGGGTTACGATTCTTTGCACCACGAACAGCGAGTCCGTGTCGCCAATGTGGAAACAAAGTGGCGAGGCATTTTATCATCCTTCATCCCTAAACATAACCCATTCACTTCGTGTCATTTCA
>NW_020170661.1:24408-25636 GCF_000524195.1 Echinococcus granulosus | reverse complement strand
TGCACATTAGCAATCCTTATCGGGATGGAGAAGTGTTATTTCCCTGCATAAATACCTTCACACATTTGTCTATTTTGCTACGGGAAGTCAGCTGTGCCAAACCGATAACCTCCATCTAACTCGTTTCACAATGTCGTGGTACTTTTAGCATCAATTGAATCAGGCAAAATTGCAAACTAGCAAAACAAAGTGGTAAAGTGGTATATCCAGTCAGACTCAACAAAAGAAAAGCCGAAGTGATTGGTAGGGAAGATGAGAAGGATGCGCATCATAGAGGGCTTCCAGCAACACCTTGAATGGAGAGTATCTGACATACTTGTGCTTGATTAATCAGTCTCACCTATTGCAGTGCTGAATTTGAAATGGAGGTGTGTCCTGTTCGAGGAAGCCAGGTAGTAAATGAGGTCTGCAGAGTGTGAAGCAGTAGGTGTTCAAACTGGAGGAGGAGGAGTCGCCTTTATCAAAACTTGCGGTTGTTTGATGAATCAAATGAAAAGTAAGAATTGCCAAAACCTCTGACATGAAAGAACCATCGTCTGATTCTGCAGCAGGCTCTCTGCATTTGTGTCATCGAGCCACCACTAATGTCTGGCAATTCCGATGCACCAAAATGGGTCCATAACCACTACAAACGCAAAATTGTTGATTCAGGCACCCCTTTCTTCAAATTCAGACAATTTTCTATTTGCAAGTGCTGGGTTTTGGCAATTCGCTGCCAAATTATATAGCACCCATTGCAACACTGCCTTGCAACAACATTCGTGCCACTGGGAGTCAAATCTCAGGACTAGTCAGCAGTCAGTAGTCAATAAACAAACGCACAGGCATTGCACATTCATTTTATACTTACAGAGGACAATCAGTTCTTCCCGGCATCTGTAATGTCGCAGTCGATGTTTATTCGCTGCAGTCCAACTGCATGAAATTTTTTGTTTCCTGCAAACCAATAGTCAGAATTTAACATTCATTTGAATAAATGGAATGTGTAGTAGCTCTCCGAGACCAAACTGAAGCGAAATAAGACATGATTCTCGGACAGGATGGGTATTGTTAATTCAAGGCAGAGCTGGCGTTTGCTGACATGCAGTAGTCAAGTCTCAAAATGTTGTTCCTTTTAGACGCCGCATCCAGCCTTGTGTAGCTAATCTCCATCATAAAGAGGGCAGCTGTTAAGCCTCGTGTGCGCATGCACAGTGGCGGCAGGACGCCACAACCCACGGCCCTAATG
>NW_020170661.1:22266-24308 GCF_000524195.1 Echinococcus granulosus | reverse complement strand
TTCTTTTTTGCTTATTTATTTGTGAAAGGCTATACAATAGAGAGAATGTGGACCATTTGCAAAGGTGTAGTGGATCCCTTTGGATGTACTATTAGGTCGGTTTAAGGTACCGTCTCACCTAATCTGCACTGCCCACACTTTGCACAACCACAAATTACAGCTTTGCAAAAGAAGAGTTCGAGTGGAGCATCAAAATTAAGATTAATGGGATTGACCTTGATTGTATCTGAATGGGTTTCATCATTTTCCAGCAGGCGCGGTATCAGTGAGGTGTGGATCCAATTTGTCATAAGGAACTGACACTATCGTTTCTCCATCCCACTCTGCTTATTACCCTGAATAATCGTTTATGTGATGCCTGCACAAGGAAAACATCTCTAAAAAATCTCAGCTCTATGACACCACAAAGTCAAAATTTGGGCCATATTTGTAAAAATTTTAATAAAACAAGCAAACCTTGGATGAAGGAGATTTGCATTTATTTCGCAACATGTGCTCAAACACCACTTTCCTCTTCGGAACGCAGGTGCGCTTTAACATCATTTCCTTCATTGCAGAGCGACTCAAACAAATGCCTTCCGTTAAATCATTATTCTAAATAAACAAAATCCTCCTTTTTCAGCAAAGCCCATTCATGCACCCATACCGTGATGCTTGAAGCTCATTGCAGCAACTAGTATCTGAAGTCGTATTTTTGACATCCATTACACCTACTTGTTGTTAAGTCCTCATCTTCTTCCCGCCTACGTTTAAGTCATAAATGGTGCAGTGCTTCTACCTTCCTCCTCTGCTTTAATGACTTTGAAGGCACCCTGTATTAGAGAAGTGCTGTGAATGCAGGTAGGAAAGCAAGGCTTCAGGAGGATCCAGGTTCGTTTACCTCACAGGGGACAATGGTGTCCATTCAGACAGTACATATTCTGCCCTGCTATTATGTATTTCTCGCCTTCAAGTTTGTCTTGAAATCTACATTGATGTTGGTGGAAAGCAGAATCTATCTTGAAGGACAGTTAGCCCCATTTCTATTGCTGGGCGAATGCTGTGGGTGAGAGAATCCGTAGCAACACCTGACTACTACGCTACTTTCGTTTTCCTACAGGAAGATTATAAACACCTGAGGCGACACTAGTCATGCATCATCTGAAGCTATTCATCACAGAGCTGTCTGTATTACCTCTAAGCAGAGCTCTACGGTCCACTTTCCCCATTTCAATGAAGATTAAATATTTGTCATTTGGTTTGTATGAAGCAAACAAGATTCATGCAGGTGGAATACGGTGTACGTGTGCTGGCTGCTGGATAACAGTTGCCTAGTAAAATCTACTGTCCTGTTTAAGCACAAATGCTAGCGTGCTTGCCAGTTCATTTGCTTATTGTCTGCTGACACGCCTTGACATTAAAAGCAGTTGCTAACTAATTAGGCTCCGAGCTAGGAAGTGATAGATGGCAGTCAAAATGTTGTAAATAAATGTGGGCAAAAAAGAAACTCACTGCTATCAAAGCATTGTTTATGTTTTCTATATAGAATGTTTTTCCGCAAGGAAAGTGCTCACAGAAATGCAATAAAATGTGAGACAATTCAAAATGTGTAATGAATGTTTGATCGAGCTCACCTTTAAGTGAGAAGCTGTGGCCCCTTCAGATTAGCCTAAAGAGGAAAGAAAACAACACTCTGGCAGAAGAAGAATTGTTGGCATGCAGCAGAAGTGGAGGCTACTGGCACGGATCAGAGGCTGTCATCCTGCACAAGTGCAGTGGCCGATTCTCAGGTGTCCGCACAACCTAAACGATGAATTTAACAAATAATCACAGCATTACAAAGCCCCATCTCCATTTGAGCGTGACTCCTAATGCTCTTGATGTCCAACTTCTCAAGTTGGTCACCACGACCCAGTCGTTGAAGTAGGAAAACATCTATGTGCCAGCCACACCAGTCAGCCAGTTTACATGCAACCGAAGAGCTGCTTGGCCACAATGTTACTGATATCTCCTGGCAATTCCATTAGATTTAATGTTTTGCCCTGGCTGAAGACTATTTAAAG
>NW_020170661.1:20586-22166 GCF_000524195.1 Echinococcus granulosus | reverse complement strand
AGTGGCCAGTGGTTTATTTCACCTAAAAGTGTTGAAATGTGTCTATAATTCCCTTTCTGCAGCCGCTTTGTAGATTAAACTTTTTATCCTCGCAACCGTTTGGTCACCCAATAAATGGTAGTGAACTGAATCAGGAACAAACCATTTCATCACAAACAACTGACCCCCCTTCAGCCTGAAGTGAAGATTGTACGAAACGACTACTAATTAGGAAGATTTGGGAAGCCGGACCATGAAGACAGAACTGGAACGGAAAATTAGCTGCTAGTTGCTTGAGCCTAATATTTAATGATCTTCACATAATGTGGTTGAAGATGTCACAAGTTGATCCTCCTCTCCCCATAGTCGACACATTGGCGAATTTTTACTTGTTGATCTCGTGGCAATTCCTTTACCCTTTCTTAACATTAACTCACAAAAATATTCGTAAATAGGGAGATAAAATATCCCATTCCCTTCCCATATTACTTGCTGGAGGCCTAGACACCAAGGCCTCGAGACTCGGTGCTGCTCTCCTTAACTTTTTCATCTCAAGATATATATGCTGCCCTCGGTCTCTGTAAATGCTCAAATGTTGCCTTTTGCTGACCATGGACATTCATGCTGTGGCTGTATGGCACACTGCAGTGCTGCCTTTTGTTGAATCAACTTTAACCCAGATTTTGATAGCGAGAATAAAATCACGTCTTCTCTATTTTAAAACAACCTCCAGTTTATCCGGTTGATTGTGTCTTATAGTAACAAATGCAGGACCAGTGATTGCAGTTTTATGAGCTGTTTTTCCTGGCCTTATGAATTTAGTGCGAGGGGATTAAGTCAAACTGAAAGGATTAATGTACAGTCAAGAATGGCTGGTCTACAAACTCACGAGATGGGATGCAAGCTGTCTGCACACAGCCAGGAGGCGCAAATCTTTAAAATGCAATGATGCCTGTTTTTATTGCTTCATAGCGATTGTGAATGCAGCGATAGAAGAAGATGCAGCTCAATTTATTAGTGAGAGTTTGGTGGCTCTGCTTTTCACCAATGGTTATTAATGCCGGAATTATGGCACCACAGGTTCCTTAATGCCATTTTGAAGAGACATTTGTGGCTGCAGGTAAATCCGTTCCTAAGGAACAACCATCCTGATTTCTATGTCGATGGAAGGCAAGGAAGGGCAAATGCTGAGGATGTAGAAAGCGGTGAAGACGCTTAAACAAAAAGACAGATAATGACGTCTTACCTCAGCAATTGCATCAGTTTCGTGTTATGCAGACATGCTTCCAGCGAATGAACAACACTAGTCATGACCATAACATTAGCCAGCAAAGATCGTTACAGAGATGTCTACAGTGGCTGTGTGAAAATGTCGTTTATGTGAGCACGCAATACCTGCTTCACATCCCCGCCAGCTAAATTGAGCCCACATGGATATGGCTAGGCAGCACAAAATTGAGAACAAAGTGGTGGAGAGACAGACACGAAAACTCACTCCTACTAAACGATGTTACAGCACTTCTTGTGCTAAACAACACTGCTTTTGGGCTTTTTCACCACTGCCGATGCACTTAAGGCATGACTAACACATTCACCCTTCT
>NW_020170661.1:18338-20486 GCF_000524195.1 Echinococcus granulosus | reverse complement strand
GAAGAGGGCATGAAAGAAAAGCGAAAAATATTTATCGCTACCGTAGCTGAGGCAGTTGGAGGATCCTCGAAAAGTGCCAAATTTGTTCCGTATAAGCATAAATGGAGGCGTAATTGCGTATGCAGTTATTTCTTGTCTGCTGACTTGCCATGGCATTTGGTGCCTCGTGTAGCGGTTTCCATCTGCATGACAAGAGTTGCTAATGAATTAGGTTCCGTGCCTGCAAACAAGGATAGGTGGACAATTGATAAACTCACAGTCAATAAGGCATTGCTTGTGCTTACTTTCCAGGATAACTTTTCACGCATAATATGAATCTGCATGAATGCAGGTGTCGCAGGGGAGGCTGCAGCATCCCTCGACCCTTCTAAAGAGAAGCAGGGACATAATACTCGCTCAGGATAAGCATTGCCGTCGTGAAGATGGTTTGGGCTACTGGCATGAGTCGAAGTCAAAACCACCCACCAAAGCAAACAAGTCAAAGCCTTAAGTGTTTACAAAATCAAAATGAATTTCTCAACTAGTGGTCAAAGTGTTGCGTAGCCTCCTCTCCTGTCAAGTGTCAGCCCCCTCACTGCCATTCTCTACACTCCTCAGTCCACCACCGCTTCTCCACCTTCGTCTTGGCTATCCGCCACTACTTCTGTCAACGACGCACTGACTGTCATGTGGGTGAACTGCATGGAGATGCATCACTCATGCATTCTGCACAACTCATGCAAACATTACTCGCTATTACATTCAAATCAATTTGGAGGCTGCGGTTCTGCGAAGCCAGTTGAGAAGTCGAAAAGAATGAGCATTTTGAGTTGTGATTACGGCATCACATAAACTGCTGTCATTTATTTGCTCGGTAGCTGACTGATCCTCCTTCAGACTGATCGACCGTGTGGGAAGGTGACACCTCAATCTGATTAACACGACAACAAATTCCAATTCATCTACAGTAATTTTACTCACTTGTAACTACAACAAATAACTACAATGACAGGAGTTTTACGAAGACACGAAAATTATCGTTAGCTCTAGTTTAAGATGACTTCGACATTTCATTCCAAATGGCAGATGAGTTTGTTGTTTTGACTCCCCAAACAAGACTGCAAGTAATGTCTCACGGTCAAGTGTTTGGATAAATTTACACAATTTTAGCATTACGGTGCAGATTGCTTACTTGAAACACACAGGATCGTGCATTTCCGGTGATCTACATCAACACGTTGTGGTTCAGTGGAATGAGTAAAAGCAACAAGTCAAGTTGGTCGGTAGCGATACTGCAGAGCAGGCAAAATATAAAATTGAAACTGAAACGATGACTGCTGTGTTTGTGCAATAGTAGGCAAAACGATGCATTTATTCTGCAATGCATGTTTGGATCCAGTTGTAGACTGTGTCGAATATGGTGGTCCGATGACATTTCTGAATCATGTCAGATTCCTGCAACTTCGAGGAGGAGTAGCAAGATGGAGGTATCCCATTCAGCTTGATGTGTGCACCTCAGACATTTCGAATCTCAAAAGGCGGGAAGCAGCTATTGCAAGATATGTGCTGCATTCTACACAGTTGACAAGAAGGAATTCGCAGTCGTTTGATCCCTTCGCACAAGACACAACTAGTGGTCGTGCACATGTGCTTTGAGATGGAATGCAGACTCACCGTAGAAAAATTGGTGATTTCATGTTTACGCATTTGCTTTGATGTGCTACTTCAATTAATAGTTTAATATTAGAGTAACAGGTTGTTATAAGCTGGTGGTGTAGGATACACTCCAATCAGGTTTTTGCAGGAACCCCACTGTAATACACACACTTCTCTCCAGTAGTCACCTCAGTTTTGCTTTATCGAGACCCTGGAGCTGACTGAATATCTCATTCCTGCTGCTTCGTTGTGCTAAAGAGAAGTTGCCTGGTTTAGCAATTATAAAACTGTCCCGACTTCCTCCTGGTGAGTTAGTCAGACGCTACCGGTTTGCCGTATTTGAGTCACCAGAGCGAAGCAGACTAACGTGGGAAGGCATTGAGACAGAGCATCAACTTTTCCTTACTCCAATGGATACTGAAAATATGCCCTTTTTCAATCCTGTATCTATCCTGGGAGTTGTATCTAGTCTAACCAAAAGTGACCCATTCAATATGGAGGAAGTTCCTAAAG
>NW_020170661.1:16441-18238 GCF_000524195.1 Echinococcus granulosus | reverse complement strand
TATTATGTTACATAGAGCCGGTTGGGTATCCAAAAGAAAAACAATATTTTGGGCTTTGACTACAGTATGTCAGTAAACACCAGCCCTGCCCTGCATCGGCAATACTTATCCTGTCGGCGAATCCTGTCCTATTTCGTCCCTGGTAAAGGTCTCGTGGCTCTACGACACATTCCACATACTTAAATGATGGTCGATGTTATGCCACTTTGTTTGTAAGACGCAAACGACGTCTGTGCAGTTCAAATACGACAAACAAATGCTACCAACGTGTTTACAGATGCCCAGGATAAATTATTGTAATGCATGAGCTAAAAGGATAGCATAACTGCTTCTTTATTTGTTTCTTGTCTACTGACTTGCCTCAACAAATACAGAAATATGAAGCATATATTAAAAAGAGAGCAAAATTCTTATTAACATCTTAGCCGATAATATTCACTGACCACAGCCCCAGTAAACATTCCTCGGTTTTTATTCACTTCCTAGCATTAGAGAAGGTTTCAAAGCCAGGGGTGCATTTAATTTGCCCGGATTGGTTAGAGTCTGATATGGATAGACTACATTTTGATGGTATTTACTACAAGACCAAGGTCAGTCGGGATACAAAGACTAGACAAGAGTAGGAGTGTCTCATGAATGCAGCAGTGTAGTCACCAATCCCGTAAGCACATGCCCCAACGCTTGCCTTACTCAGACGTCTGGACAATTAAGATCGCCGTCTAGATGTCTCGCACTCAAACATGCAACAGATTATGGAAACAGATTGAGACAAGTCTCCCTACCTTCACTCCTTCCACCTTGATCATATTTGTGTGCTCTATCAAGACAATGTATTACTTACACGAGGTTTTGTTGTCATAATCTTGTAGCGATTTTTTGGCTGAACGAAGATGCAGCCTTGCCACTACCAAAGAACTGCCTGACAAAACGCTTGCGACTTTGATAGGGGCTTCATGAAGACTTGCTCACCACGTGGGATCACACGCATGCAGGGCAGTGCTCAGTCCCATTAGCTTAAACACACTACGACGGCAGAACATGGAGTCGGTTGCCATCGTGAGGAAGGTAATCGGGTAGGGCTGCAGAGAGGTGCGATGAGAGTGCCATCCGGTCAGTCAAACTGGAGATAGTAGAGCGGATGTGATGGACTCGTAGTAATGGGGTTGGCAACAATGTATGCAGGAAAAGAAAGTGACCCTCGAAAAAGACAAACGAAACCCAGTGAAAGCAGCAGCCATCCCCTCATATGATTGCACCAGTCATTCCGCACAGGTAGTTGGTAGGATTTTTGCGATTGTATAGTCTTTCTGCAAACCACCAACCGTTATTCATGTCTGACTTATGCTGAAAATTTCGAGGTCTGTGTGAGCTTTCCTACCAAGCCATGAAGTTACTTGTTCTGTTCACCACCTCTGTCCTCAATAACATATCGTGGCAATGAAACCACCAACAGTCTTTGTACTTAACATAATGGTATTCGTCACATTCTCATCAAACAGGCGATTTCGAATGCTGCCCCATTCGCATTCCCACAAAGTGGGTGGTCATGCAAGGGTGAGGTGAAATGAAGAAATTGTTGACTGGGCATGGCAACAATGATGTGTTAAAGGCGGCGTGAAATCGTGGCAAGTTAAATGACATGCGTTCAAGGTCTCACTGAACAGTGGCACCTTTTCTGTCTCCAACATCCCCCATATGTGGGAAATGCAATGGCAGGAAAAAGGACCTGGAGTGGAGGACATGCTCGTAACTAACAGCCTTTTCACTTGCAATACCTCGTCTATTTGTTTAAAACTT
>NW_020170661.1:14975-16341 GCF_000524195.1 Echinococcus granulosus | reverse complement strand
CCTTGCAATTTGAGGGGATTGTGAGGCTTCGCTTTCGTACTTGCGCCCTTTGTGAGCTAACCCCTTGTCGTCTCGAGACTTCTCTGAGGACGAAAGAAGACATGGTGCTAGGGCAGAATGTGTATTTCCGACGTACAGAGGGACCTGAGGTGCTGTTGATGAGGTCTAGAGGCCAGTCCGCGTGACGGAAGCATGGAATCGGAGTTATAAGCCAGAGCGCATCCAAAATGAGGAACAAATACCTAGCCACAGCCCTGTGCATCCCCGCTCCTCTTGTAGCCTCGTGCCCGCTACTTTCCTTGGTGAAACACTCGAGTTTACCACCACGAATTAGTTGGTGCAAGTATGCAGGAACACTACGAGCTATTTTTAATGATTACACTTAAAACACTTTATACAAAATTAGTTATAAGTTTATTCTACTATAATCTTTATTTCTAAGTATTAAAAAAATACAATCTGTCAAATGGACTCGTGAGTACACATGAATTGCCTAGATGTACAACAGGAGTGATTGCAAAGATTGCCCTTTTGAACATTAAATATCGGCACGACTTTCCATTTCAGCTTTAATTTACGTTTTCTAGATTACAAGTTGTTACAAGAAATGCTTGTGTTTTGCCCAAAGAAACGGGGGACTTTGCTACATCTAACTCATAAACCTGAAAAGATAGAAGTAGTCCATTTCACCAAGCTGCAATTCTTCCATTGCTTATTTAACTCCTCATTTTGCTGACACCAGGTCTGCGGTCTCTGCTTCGGTACTTCCGCTGGTGGCTTGGCCTCCGGACTGCGTCAGTAACCCCATTAGACCGTCTGACCAAGCATAACACTACCTTTCGTCGCTGAGGTAGTCTCGAAGGGCTAAAAAGTAAATCCTTAAAGCAACTGAGCACAATTGCGGTAGCTGGTTGCATTTCTCATAGCATATCAATGAAGAATTTTACCTGACTCCTAAAGTTGCACAAGTATCTACACTCTGATAATGAATGCAACGTAAAAAGCCAATGAAAGACAACAGAGTTGCAATAGGAATTTATGGGCTTCCAGTGCTATTCCGTGCATAATGGCATGTCACCGACACAGTAGGTAGGCGCAGGGGGCATGAAAGCTGCAATTCTTTTGATGGGCACAAAGTTGTAAGTCGTGGTTTAATGGGACTCATGAGAGACACCAGGCCTTGATTACCATGCACATCAAATGTGAGTTAGTCGGCATTTAAAAACAAAGCCGGCATGGCATAGAAATGTACCTAAAGATGACCGCTTTGTTCATGCAGGAGGAGGCAAGAAGAGACGCAGTTCATTTCCCAATCCCCATTTGAGTTCGGACGCAAGCTCCTTCAGACATGGAGGTCATTCAAGAG
>NW_020170661.1:11581-14875 GCF_000524195.1 Echinococcus granulosus | reverse complement strand
AATGACTAGATTAGAAATGCTTGTAGGTGATTAGGAATGGAGTTGCTGCTCAATGCTGCTATCCAATCCACACTTCACGTAAGTTGATTGGAGGCCAATGGATCTAAAATTGGTGATGAATATCTTGCTTGGACAATTGCCCCATCTGCCACCACTAAGGCTGGAAGTCATCTGACCACCAAACTGCCTCGCCAGCAATGCACATCGCCATACGCGATCCGTCAGCATTCACTACTACAGGCTACGTCTATACAATGCTACACATCTGGTCGGATTTGAAGGCAAAGTTTGCATGCCAACTGTGGGTCGCCCACTAGACACCAGTGGTCTACCTCAAAAGATCTCACTTAAAACGGCTGGCATGGCTGTGACCTAAGATTAGAGATTCTCAGGGAAAAGTGTGGGTCCTGACATCACAGATCTTCTACCATCCACCAAGACGCGAACCTTTTCCACTTTACTTCTGGCAGACTACCTCACGAAGGTGACCGAGGCAGAACTCATGAAGTCGCGCTATGTTGAAACGGTTGCACGGACTTCCTCAATAGTTCGATTCGCCAACGCGAATTGTCTGAAGCGGTGCATAGTGATTAGGGTAACATCTCGAGAGCCAACCGTAGAAGGAGCTATGTAAGACAATTGGCATTCATAAGACACGCACGATAAGTGGATATTTTCTAGGTAGTGGACTGATGAAAAGGAAGATTGGCACTTCGACTAAACTACTGAATGTTTACAGTGGGAATGCACAAATGTAAGACTGGAAGTAAAGCTTTCGACTGCCCCTTTTATGCGTACAGCACGGGCTGCGGTTCATATGTCAATGGCATCACTGACAATTCCTCAACGAGTAAAGAGAAGGAGTGGGACAAAACTTGAACTTTGCCCTAAAACACATGCGACTATCACCTCACAGACAAAAGAAGGATTTGGACAGACACAGTCAGGCTACGTATATAGAGAAGCGGAACTACTGCAGCTGTAGAGCCGGAGTCCGCCTCTCAAGTACACCTCGAGTGTCATCACTCGTAGTGAAAATATGCATTCTAGTGACGAAAGTCGCCTCGACGGCAAACCACCTCGTCTACAACACACAGCGCTGTACTGAACCACTCACTGTCAATCACAGAGGCATTTACCTGCAGGCAGTGCTCGAAACGGTGATGGGACTAAATAAAACGCGTTTGGTGGTTATACACCAACCTCGTGTATCGGCGGCCACAATTGACTGCTGAGGAGGAAATAGACTCCCACCCACTATAACTCTCATACACCGTACACATTCACGGCACTTCTGCTTTTGAATAATATGCAACTCTACCCCTTCTGCTCATTTCGGTGCCGTGAAAGCCGAACGAGGATCGAGAAAGGCTGAATCGGTTGCAGAACACCGCCAGATCTACAAATATTTACAATTATCTTATTTCCACAACTTTTCCTTGGCGTCACAATTGGTCACCACTTTGTTTTCCAATTTAATCAGTAGTTTTGAAGGACTATGTGACGAAATTGCGATTCTGCCTAAATTATCAAGGACAGAAATAAGGCATATGCCATTGCATTACAAAAGAATAATTCGAATGGAATATCAAAATTGAAATTAATTGGATTGGCTTTCACTTTACCTTAGGGGTTTAATCATTTTCTAGCAGCAGCGTTAACAGGGAACTGACACTTTCTTTACTTCACCCAGGTCCCCTCAAAAGTCGATTGAAATACACATGCATAGAAAGGATCGAGAAAGGCTGAATCGGTATAGGTATAGGTATGCTCATGGAAGAGGAAATTTTATAGAGTTATGTGGTCCAACTTAAAACAGTCTGCTTATTACTTAGAGTGGCCATTTTAATGCTATCAACCCAAACAAAATCGCGGGCCTACCGACACACCAATATGTTCTCAAACACTGCTTTCCTCTCCAGCGTTATATATTCCGTTACAACATTTTTCCAAATAAACAAAATCCTTCTCCATTTTAAAGTCATTTTGGGCATCGCTATTGTGCTGCTAAAAGTCCATTACAGCACCTGGCATCTAAGGTCAGCATCTGCTGTCCACTGGACCTACTTGACCTTTGCAACTCATTTTGTTCCCTCTCGTGTTTAAGTCTTAAACTTGGGCGATATTTTCTACCATTGGGAGTAAAAGCCTTCTTTTAACATTTTACACTAAATTTATGAAGGGTGTTTTTAGTGAAAAGGGAAGCCACCATGTGAATGAACTCAGTGCTTGACTGTTGTCTGTTCTGTTTAGGGCGTTCACGTCCACGGACGAGGTGATAAATTGTGCGCATTACCTTCCACAGCAAGCACACCTGATGCGGCAAATGCCCTGAAGGCGTCTTTTAGCCTTGACAACCTCGCGTATTCCACTTACTGTAAATTATCTTTCTGTAGTAGTGCTTCTTCTCTTAGACAATTGCCCTTAAAATACTGATCAAATTTTAAGGTTTAATCCACAAGAGATTCGAAATACTTGAGAAGGCTTTTGTCCAGGAATTGAATTGTTTACGGGGAGGAAGTCAAATGTGCAATGCATTGAACTTTTGCCTTTTCATTGTTAAAAAGGTAAGGAGAAAGTTAGAGTCCTTGCTCATAAGGAAATCAAGATGCACTATTATAAAACGATGATGGAATAACAGGTGGTTTTACGTGCACGTAATCGGTTCTGCCTTTCCCCACTCCACCTCTGCTTTCATGACTCTGGCACGAGTAGATTGGTGGGAGAATGGTAAATCCTGCTTGAGAAGTGTGGTAAATGCGGAGAGGAAATTAGGGTTAGAAGAGGAACTAAGTTGCTTTCATTCCTAAGGGGTTAAACTGTTCCCTCAGATACGTGATTAGCGTGTACCTAGTGTTATACAACGCTTTGATTTCCTCTTCAACACTTCGCTTTGTTATAGCAGGCATTTAAGTCCCCGCCTTGGTGCATCTGCTGAGAGACATGCCTCCGAGCTATGGCAGTACCTTTCAGACCTCCTGCAGCTCGGCAATACCTATTCTGCCGCAGTGTGCTGCCTTTGTCATTAGGAAAGATTCCCGCAGCAGACTGGTGGCAGTGGAGAACAACAACCACTCCTGAAGGACACCAACTCTGATTTCGATGGCTAAAATGCTAGACCACAACGTGGGGAAGAAGGGCCTATGCTGCAGATGGAAGGATATGTAACAACTTTTAAAAGAGGGGTAGAAATGACGTTTGCCTTCGTCACCAACCCCAGTCTTCACGCACACTGTTAGCAACTAAGGCGACGCTAGCCGTGGTCATGCACCGCCTGGAAAAGGTCCTTTACGA